>NC_059303.1:13085359-13107859 GCF_017591435.1 Portunus trituberculatus | reverse complement strand
AATCTTCTGACCTCCATAGACCAATCCTAATGTCAATAAAATGGTCTAATCGTACATAAAATCTCAAGGTAAAAAAAATGTGTCGCGGTATTGAAGGAGTCAAGGGTTAGTTTTGTGTGTATTTCTGTTGGTTTCCTTTGTTCAATGTTTGGCAATTCATTTTTTATATAACTAATTCTACGTTGCTGCTTCTCATTTCTTTATATTTCAATTTTACTAGTTCATCTCCCCAATACACCTCAAAACTCCCTATTTTCCATTCCTTTTCACTCCCTTTCTCTATGTTTCTCTTTCCACTACACCTTAAAACTCCCTATTTCTGCCTATTTTACCTATTTATTTCTTTTTACACTTTCCTCACTGTTTACCTCCCCACTACACCTCAAACTCCCTATTCCTTCCCATTTCAAGCCAGGTCTATTTTTTTTCCATTCCTTTTCACTCCCTTTGTCTCTGTTTACCTCCCCACTACATCTCAAAACTCCCCATTCCTTTCCACTTCTTTTATCTCTCTTTATCTCTCCACTCATCTCTATTCACTCTTTTCCTCTCTTGTTACCTCCCCATTCACTCCTTTTTTATCTCTTTATCTCCCCATTAATTTCTATTCACTCCTTCTCTCTCTCTATACCACACCTGAAAACGCTCTATTTCTTCCTATTTTCCTATTCTTCCTATTCATTTTCTATTCCTCATTCCTTTACGCTAATTTTTTTCTCACTCTTGACCTCACTACACCTCAAAGCTCCCTAGTTCTCCCTATTCACACATATTTACTCCCTTTCACTCCTTTCCTCCTTCTCCACTCACTCCTTTCCTCTTGTCTAGCGCCCATCATACCTCAAACACGTTCTTCCTATTCCACGCCACACCTATTCTATCTCAACCTTACCCAGCCCTTTTCTATCTCTATACCTCTTGTCTAGCCCCCATCATACCTAATCTTACCCTTCCCTATGTTACTAACCCGTTCTTTCGCCCCTTTCCACCCCTCTCTTCGCCCCGTCACCTCACCCCAGCAGCTTATCGCCCCGAAATGACCCAAACCTGGCGTCTCGAGAGTCTGTTACCACCCCAAGACCACCCAAAGACACCATACACACTCTCTCTCTCTCTCTCTCTCTCTCTCTCTCTCTCTCTCTCTCTCTCTCTCTCTCTCTCTCTGTTGCCCATGATACCTTCCTTGTCTCTTTTCTCTTCTTCCGCCCCTCAAACGAGAGAGAGAGAGAGAGAGAGAGAGAGAGAGAGAGAGAGAGAGAGAGAGAGAGAGAGAGAGAGAGAGAGAGAAAAGAAGCAAAAACAGTCAATTATAAACAAAAGGACAAAAAATGAGAAAAAAATTACTAGTTACATTATCTCTCTCTCTCTCTCTCTCTCTCTCTCTCTCTCTCTCTCTCTCTCTCTCTCTCTCTCTCTCTCTCTCTCTCTCTCTCTCTCTCTACTTCTTCCCTTCTTCCCTTCTTCCTTACCTTCCTCCTTCATCCCTCCTCCTTCCTCCTCTACCCCTCCTTCTTCCTCCTCTACCCCTCCTTCTTCCTCCTCCACCCCTCCTCCTTCCTCCAGGTAAACTCCCCATCTATCCTCACTAAACCGTTCCCTTCACCAGGTATTTCCTTTCCCAGTATATATTACACCCCCACTCCCCCTTCCCCTCCGTTACCTTCCCTCCCCACCTCTCCTTCTCTCCCTTCCCCTTCCCTCCCCATCTCTCCCTCTCTCCCTTGTCCTCCTCCCTTCTCATTACTTGGGTTTTTCCCCTAACGCAGGTAGTACTCCTTGTATCTCACCTGTATTTTCTTACCTGTACGTTTCCTTATCTGTATTTCTCATTCCTGTAGCCTTTACTTGTATCTTTCCACTAGTTACCTTAATTTTCTTCTATTTTCCTCTACTCTCCTTGTACATGTGTATCTGTATTTCTCATTTATGTGTCTATTGTCTGTTACCTTAATTTCTTCTATTTCCCTCTACTCTCACCTGAATTTCTCATTAATCCCACCTGCATCTCTTTCTTGCATCCCTTTTTTTCCCCACTAGTTACCTGCATTTCCTCTACTTCCGCTCTATACCCTTCCTGTTTCCCTCAATGCACCGCACCCATCACCCCACTAACCTCAGCCAACCCAACCCCTGCCATGCCACCCACTTCACCTAATAACTTAATCAGGTCACCCCCTCACCTGGTACCCTCACCTTGTCATCCACTAACCCAGTACACTTCACCTACATACCTGCTCTCTTTGTCTCTGCCTTGCCTGAGATATCACCACCTTCAATACTGAGACTCATTTTTTACCTTGACTTTTGGGTATTAAACGGTTTGATTTGCATTAGGAAGGGTCTATGGAAGTCAGAAGGTTAATTAATGGCAAGAGTCTTTACTATTTCGATCCCCATATAAGTTTCTGAAGCTGTGTAAAATCGCCAAATACTACGTAGAATACACTGCTCGCCTGAGATATTAACCCCTTCAGTAATGAGACGCATTTTTACCTTGATTTTTTAGTGTGATTAGACGATTTCATTTGCATTTAGGGAGTGTCTATAGATGTTAGAGGGTTAATGGCCAGTCTTTAGTATTTGAATCCACACATAAGTTTCTGAAGTTGTGTAAAATCGCCAAATAGTAAGCAGAATGTATATGAAGACGCGTCACTGCACTCTAGGGATTAATGCGCATAATGACGATGAGAATAACGATAATGGTATAACAAACCCTTACCCCCCCTTAGAAATTAAACAAGATAAAATAAACAGATAAATAAATAAATAGAACAAGATGAATAAATAAATAAATAGAACACAAGGCAAGACTCCACAAAAAGAACAACAACAACAACAACAAAAATAACAACAATAACACTCACCTTGCAAATAAACAAATAGAAATGACAAACAAACAGAACAAGATAGGTGAACAGAGAAAAATTATTAAAACAACAACAACAACAACAACAACAACAACAACAATAACAACAATAACAGCCACTTTTAAACCAACATAAGCATACAAATAACTGATCACAAGCACCGGAGTATATAAAGACGGGAATCCTCAAGGTCAGGACGGTATAAACACCCTTAAAATAATTCAAGGAAGATACACCCTCACCCCCACCTCCACCCCCACCTCTTCACCACTCCCCCACCCTCCATCCCCTCCCTTAGACCCCCAGCAGTGTTACAAAGGGGTAGGAATGAGATGAGGAGGAGGAGGAGGAGGAGGAGGAGGAGGAGGAGGAGGAGGAGGAGGAGGAGGAATGAAAGTAGGGGAAGGGAGAGGGAAGGGAGGGGAGTTCCATGGAAATTTACCCTCCTCCTCCTCCTCCTCCTCCTCCTCCTCCTCCTCCTCCTCCTCCTCCTCCTCCAAGCCAGCATCTTCCAGGAAAGGGCGAGGACAGAATAGAGAGTGAAAGATAATGAGAATAAGAGTAGAAATAAGAAAAAAGAGGAGGAAAAAATGTGTCTGGGAATGAGAGAGAGAGAGAGAGAGAGAGAGAGAGAGAGAGAGAGAGAGAGAGAGAGAGAGAGAGAGAGAGAGAGAGAGAGAGAGAGAGAAGTTGTTATTCCTTTTCCTTACTTTCATTACTATCAATACTATCACCACCACTATTTACTCATTCACTTCATTCCTCAAGCTTTCAAATCGTTCCTGGTGACAACAGTGACTTAAGCTTCACAATTTAAATAAGAAAGAAAAAGAGGAGACAGAGAGAGAGAGAGAGAGAGAGAGAGAGAGAGAGAGAGAGAGAGAGAGAGAGAGAGAGAGAGAGACCGCTCCTGGTGACATCAGTGACATCAGCTTCACCAATACCACTGTCCTTCATGTAGCGTCACCTGCACCCAATAACAATTTAATTAAAAAAGAAGACACAGAGACAGAGACAAAGAGAGAGAGAGAGAGAGAGAGAGAGAGAGAGAGAGAGAGAGAGAGAGAGAGAGAGAGAGAGAGATCCCAAACGAACATTTCAAACTGACCTCAATTAATTTACCTGCACGATCTTGTTACCGACGGCCACCACTCACCTGGAAAATAATAATAATGAAAATAATAATAATAATAATAATAATAATAATAATAATAATAATAATAATAATAATAAGATAGTAATAATAATAATAATAATAATAATAATAATAATAATAATAATAATAATAATAATAATAATAATAATAATAATAATAATAATAATAATAATAATAATAATAATAATAATAATAATAATAATATTGATAATAATAATAATAATAATAATAATAATAATAATAATAATAATATAATAATAATAATAATAATAATAATAATAATAATAATAATAATAAATAATAATAATAATAATAATAATAATAATAATAATAATAATAATAATAATAATAATAATAATAATAATAATAATAATAATAATAATAATAATAATAATAATAATAATAATAATAATAATAATAATAATAATAACCTTCAGAAAATCTACAAAATAAGAGAGAGAGAGAGAGAGAGAGAGAGAGAGAGAGAGAGAGAGAGAGAGAGAGAGAGAACCTAGTACCTCACAACCCCATTCCATTAAGCCAACGTATGTCCTTAGAAAACACGACGCCGCCAGCCAAGAACGAACACACACACACACACACACACACACACACACACACACACACACACACACACACACACACACACACACACACACACACACACACACACACATCTTAAGAGCACCGCGCACTGATCGGTACCGACTTAGCGCGGTGCCCACTATTGTGCGAGCCTTAAATAAATAAGTGCTTTCTAGGTTAAGTTAGATCCATAGTTAGGTTAAGCATTTTTAGAGAGAGAGAGAGAGAGAGAGAGAGAGAGAGAGAGAGAGAGAGAGAGAGAGAGAGAGAGTAATTAGTGTGTTTTCAAGGGCGGATCGTGGTTTTCCCTGCCTGTGAACTCAAGATTCAGGTGACACAGAATATGATGGACATGATAAGGCAACTTCTTCTTCCTCGTCCTCCTCCTCCTCCTCCTCCTCCTCCTCCTCCTCCTCCTCCTCCTCCTCCTCCTCCTCCTCCTCCTCCTCCTCTTCTTCTTCTTCTTCTTCTTCTTCTTCTTCTATCTTCTTCTTCTTTCGTAATAATCCTTGGAGAAACATGCACGGACTCACTCACTCGAAAGGGCACGCACGCACACACACACACACACACACACACACACACACACACACATCTATGCACACACATGACTGCAGGGTACACATATTTCCATCTATTGTACCTGTAGATGTGTGTGTGTGTGTGTGTGTGTGTGTGTGTGTGTGTGTGTGTGTGTGTGTGTGTGTGTGTGTGTGTGTGTGTGTGTGTGTGTGTGTGTGTGTGTGTGTGTGTTTGGAGTTATGACACTTTCTCTTGCAAAATCTTCCACGTCATTCACTTCTTTCTCTGATCCTCCATCACACTATTCTTCCCTCTTATCCTTCCTATTCTCTCTCTCATTTGCTTACTTTTACTTATTCATCACACTATTCTTATCCTCACTGTCCTGTTTCCCTGTTTCCCCTTATTAATTTTCCTCTCATTCTTCTCATCTGCTTACTTTTATTTATTTTCCATTACAATATTCTTCCTTCACAGTCCTGTTTCCCTTATTAATTTCCCTCATCCTCCTTATTTTTCTTTTATTTTCCATTTTTATCTCTTATATTTTAATTGTATATCTCATTCCTTATTAATACTTCATTTTATTTGCATTCCTCCTCTTACTCGTTACTTTCCCTCATCTCTCTCTCACTCTCTCTCTCTCTCTCTCTCTCTCTCTCTCTCTCTCTCTCTCTCTCTCTCTCTCTCTCTCTCTCTCCAATTCTTTTTCCTTTCCCTTTCACACCTACTCCTTTCTTTCTCTCTCTCTCTCTTTCATCTCACTCTCCTTTCTCTCCCCTTCCATCATTCCTACGTCATTCCTTCCCCTTCTTCACCTCTTACGTCACTCCTCTTCCCCTCTCATCCCACAACCAAGGGGAAACAAAAGGAATACAAGTCGTAGGTGTTACTGAAGGAGAAGATAATCTGTGCTCGTGTTTCTATTAATGTGACACAACCCGAGGCGTGTTCCTGGTTATGTATCAAGGTGTGTATTAATAGATTAACACCTGGAGGCTACCTGGGCGTGGGAAGATGTCTTGTTTTGTCTGGTGACGTTGTGTGTGGTGTGTGTTGTGTGTATCCTTGTTGGTTATAAAAGTGTGTAGCTTTATGGCTATTAATAAGTGTGTGTGTGTGTGGGTGGTGGGTGTAAAAATAAATGTATATGTAATTGCTTTTAGTTTTATTTCTCAGTGTTGTGTTGTGTTAAGGATGTTTTGTTTAGTTGACTGAGTTTTGTTATGATGTTTGAGGTGGTGGTGTTTTCAAGTCATATTAGCAAGTGTGTGTGTGGATGGTAAGTTTAAAAATAGATGTATATATAGTTTTGTTTTGTTTTTAGTTTAATTTTACAGTTTTGTTATATTATGCTTGTTTTGTTTAGTTGACTCGATTTTGTTATATTTTTGTGGTGTTTTTTTTTTAAGTCATATTAACAAGTCTGTGTGTGTGTGGTGAGTTTATTAATACATGTGTGTGGAGTTTTGTAGAATTTTCTCAGTGTTGTGTTATTTCATGCTTGTTTTGTTTAGCTGACTGGGTCTTGTGATGATTTTTTTGGGGTGGTGATAATTTCATGAGTCACTCCTAGAAAGGTGACGTCTCTGCCTGTGTATAATGTGGACCACTGCCGCTGCACTGTCAGGGAACAAAGGAAGGAAGGAAGGAAGGGACGCCGCAGGAACTCACTCAACCCTATCTACTTACTTCTACACACACACACACACACACACACACACACCTTTAATCTTCAGTGTATTCAATCAATCAACTAGTCAGTCAGTCAGTCATTCAGTCAGCCAGTTAATCAGTCAGTTAGTCAATACATCAGTCAGCCAGTCAATCAGCGAACAGCCTTCAACCCTATCCACTTCTCACACCTCGCCACAGCAACTCCCCATCACCCCACCTCCACCTAAGCAGCCCTTCCCATTCCTATCCCTTCCCTTCCCCTCACCCCGATGCCAAGCCATACATAATACACCACAAAGCCACCCAAATCAGCTCCCGTGTGGTCTAGTGGCTAGGATACGCGGCTCTCACCCGCGAGGCCCGGGTTCGATTCCCGGCACGGGAAGATGTTTTTGCCAGCCAGTGGAGAGAGGAAGGAGAGGCGGAAAGGTAGAAAGACTGAGAGACGAAGGTTGGGAAGGAGAAGGGAAAAACAAATAGACTTGGAGGTGCAAATGAGGGTCTGCGATAAGGTGACAAGTGAGAGGAACACGAGAAATGAAAGGCAGAAATCAGCATGAGGTTAGCGAGGCCAGAGTAAGAGAGACAGTAGAAAGGAGAGGCACAGAAGTAAAGACAAGGAACACAAGCAATGGACTCGGAGGTGTAAATGAGGGCCTGCGATAACGTGACAAGTGAGAGAAACACGAGAAGTAAAAGGCAGAAACCAGCATGAGGTTAGCGAGGCCAGAGTAAGAAAGTCGGCAGAAAGGAGAGGCACAGAAGAAAGACAAGGAGCACTAAAAACACAAACAAAAGGAGGTGCAAATGAGGCTGTGATAAACTGACGAGTGTTGGGAGACGCAGGAGAGAGAAAGCAACCAAGCGAGTTAGAAGGATGAGTAAAATAGACACCAGAAGGAGAGAAGCTGTGGAGAGAAGCAAAGAAAGGTGGAACAAACTTGACTTAACCTCTTCAATACCGGGACACATTTCTACCTTGAGTTTTGGGTATGATTATACGATTTGATTTACATTAGGAAGGGTCAATGGAGGCCAGAGGATTAATACCCAGAGTCTTCACTATTCTAATCCCTCACGTAAGTTTCTGAAGCTGAAAAAAAATCACCAAATAGGAAACAGAATAAATATGAAAACGCGTCTTGGAACTGAAGAGGTTAAAGAAGCAAATGAGCCTCTCTGACAACCTAACGTTAAGAAGCAAGAAGAGGTTAGAGAAGTGAAGAAAAGGAAACAGAAGGAATATAAAGGAGGAACAAGCACGAGGAAGAAGAGGAAGAGGAAGAGGAAGAGGAGGAGGAGGAGGAGGAGGATTGCGAACTTGGCACAGCAAAATGAGGTTAGTGTATCCAAGTTTGAGGAGACGCCGTTGCCGAGTCACCCCCTGGACACACGACACCCCTTCCCCACCCATCACCCCTCCCCGTCCCCACCTCACCAGCTCAGCCCCTCAACTCCTCCCCCCAGCCACGCCCTTCTCCCAGATCTCCCATCAGTCACCTCCCCTCTCCCCTCTCCCCTCCTCCTTCGCGTCCCTTCCTCAGTTCTCGGGAAAGGCAACAGTAAGTGCCAAGCTTGAGGTGAAGTGATGCAGGGAGGAGGAGGAGGAGGAGGAGGAGGAGGAGGAGGAGGAGGAGGAGGAGGAGGAGGAGGGCGACAGTAGCTATGGACGACGTAACGATGAGATGAAAGAAAAAATTCCCCCAACAACTGAGAGAGAGAGAGAGAGAGAGAGAGAGAGAGAGAGAGAGAGAGAGAGAGAGAGAGAGAGAGAGAGAGAGAGAGAGAGAGAGAAAATATGTGTATATTCACGTTTAAACCTAATCGAATCACACACACACACACACACACACACACACACACACACACACACACACACACACACACACACGAGTTTAATTGGTCAGAATGTTAAAGACTCACACAAAGATCAAACATCACGAGAGAGAGAGAGAGAGAGAGAGAGAGAGAGAGAGAGAGAGAGAGAGAGAGAGAGAGAGAGAGAGAGAGAGAGAGAGAGAGAGAGAGAGAGAGAGAGAGAGAGAGAGAGAGAGAGAGAGAGAGAGAGGAGAGAAGAGGAGGAAAGAATAAAGAGTGGAAAGAGAGAAACACAGACAGGAAGGTAGGTAAGCTGTCACTGTGCCAAAAGGTAGGGAGGAGGAGGAGGAGGAGGAGGAGGAGGAGGAGGAGGAGGAGGAGGAGGAGGAGGAGGAGGAGGAGGAAGGAAAGGCACATGGCACTCTAAGAAGTATTTTGGTCCTCCTCCTCCTCCTCCTCCTCCTCCTCCTCCTCCTCCTCCTCCTCCTCCTCCTCCTCCTCCTCATCCTCCTCAGAAGACTACAGAGAGGAGTATCACCAGAAAAAATAACAAGACAAAGAAAGATGGAAAAAAGGAGGAGGAATACAAAGGAATACAAAGGAAGGCCCAAGCACCAACAGACCCTGGGGTCCTTACTAGGCTGCTTGGTTAACTATTCTATACTAACTACACAGTGTGAGAGACAGGACAGGAAAGCAGGAGGAGGAGGAGGAGGAGGAGGAGGAGGAGGAGGAGGAGGAGGAGGAGGAGGAGGAGGAGGAGGAGGAGGAGGAGGAGGAGGAGGAGGAGCTAAAAATATATTTCCTTAACAAAACACCAAATCTCTCTCTCTCTCTCTCTCTCTCTCTCTCTCTCTCTCTCTCTCTCTCTCTCTCTCTCTCTCTCTCCCCGCATGAACCTCTCCCCTCGCACAAATTACAAGGGAACAAGGAGGACGAGGAAGAGGAGGAGGAGGAGGAGGAGGAGGAGGAGGAGGAGGAGGAGATACAAGGTAAGTAGAAGAGAGGAGGAAAGAAACGAGTGCTTGCGGTGGGTCAGGGAGATAGAGATAGAGAGAGGGAGAGGGAGAGGGAGAGGGAGAGGGAGAGGGAGAGAAGCGATGAAAATTTAAATGGCACTTGCGGTGTCGTAAAGTGAAGAGATAAGCATCATCTCTCTCTCTCTCTCTCTCTCTCTCTCTCTCTCTCTCTCTCTCTCTCTTGACTATTGTTTATTGTTGTGTTGTTGGTAGTAGTAGTAGTAGCAGTAGCAGTAGCAGTAGCAGTAGTAGTAGCAGTAGTAGCAGTGGCAGTAGTAGCAGTAGTAGCAGCAGCAGTAGTAGCAGTAGCAGCAGTGGCAGCAGCAGCAGCAGCAGCAGTAGTAGCAGTAGCAGCAGCAGCAGTGGCACAGCAGCAGTGCAGTAGTAGTAGTAGTAGTAGTAGCAGTAGCAGCAGCAGCAGTAGTAGTAGTAGTAGCAGTAGTAGTAGTAGTAGTAGTAGCAGTAGTAGCAGTAGCAGCACCAGTAGCAGTCACAGCAACAACAAGAAAAACAAAAAGAAAAACAATAATAACAATAATAATAATAATAATAATAATAATAATAATAATAATAATAATAATAATAATAATAACAACAGTAATAATCTTCATCAAAACACTTCTATTTATTTTCTTTCTCTCTTTCCCCTCCCCCCCCTTGAGTTGACCCCTCACCTTCACCACACTGTCATTATTCACTCTGTTAGCGAGCCTTCCTTTATTTATATTCTTGACCTCCTCTCTCCTTCCTTTCTTTATTCTCTCTTCCCTTCCTCTCCCTACCTTTATCTTCCTCTATCTTTAGCTCTCCCCTTACTACATATCTCACTTGTCCTTTCTCCTCTTCCTCTTCTTTCTCTATTTTTATTCTTTTTCTTTCTTTCTTTCAATTTTCCTTCCTTAATATCTATTCCTGTATTTTTCTTCTTTTCTCTCTCTCTCTCTCTCTCTCTTCTTTCTATATATAAAGTTCTTGATTTCTTTCTTATTTGTCCTTTCTCCTCTTCCTATTCTTTCTCTATTTTTATCATTTTTTTCTTTCTTTCTATTTCCTTTATTATATTCCTGTATTTTTTCTTCTTTCCTCTCCCTCTCTCTTCCTTTCTATCTATAAAGTTCTAATTTCTTTTTTATTTGTTCTTTCTCCTCTTCCTATTCTTTCTCTTCTTTTTCGTTCTTTTTTTCAATTTTCTTCTTTAATATCTATTCTTGTATTTTTCTTCTTTCCTCTGTCTCTCTATCTCTCTCTCTTCTCTCTTCTCTCTTCTCTCTCTCTATAAAGTTCATCATTTCTTTTTTCTCCGTCTTTTTTATTTCCCTTTATTTTATCCTCGCAATCTTCTCCTATTCATTTTGTTCTTCTTTTTTTTTCACTAATACTCAGCATAACACATTCACCTAACACATTCACTTACATTAGGTTTGAAGGGGCTAAAGGAGGAGGTATTTTCTAGGTATCTCCAATCTCAAAGCCCACCCAACTAACTATTCCACTGTTACTTACTGTCTGGAATTAAGATCACCGTCTGCTTCCCATTCTTATTCTTCCTTCAATCTTCATTCACTCTGTTTTTCTCTCACCATTTTTTTTTTTCCTATTTTCTCTTTCACACACACACCAAAAAATGTTCAATTTCTTATCTCTCTCTCTCTCTCTCTCTCTCTCTCTCTCTCTCTCTCTCTCTCTCTCTCTCTCTCTCTCTCTCTCTCTCTCTCTCTCTCTCTCTCTCTCTCTCTCTCTCTCTCTCTCTCTCTATCTCTCTCTCTCTCTCTCTCTCTCTCTCTCTCTCTCTCTCTCTCTCTCTCTCTCTCTCTCTCTCTCTCTCTCTCTCTCTCTCTCTCTCTCTCTCTCTCTCTCTCTCTCTCTCTCTCTCTCTCTCTCTCTCTCTCTCTCTCTCTCTCTCTCTCTCTCTCTCTCTCTCTCTCTCTCTCTCTCTCTCTCTCTCTCTCTGGGCATCATTTGTTCTCTGTTAATGAGATTAGCCGTCCAGGTAAACTCAGGTTAATTGGCCGCCTTACTCACGAGAATGAGATGACCAGCGAGGAGGAAAGAGGAGGAAACAAGACGGGAGGGGGAAAATAGTTGAAGAATTGATGGAAAGAAGGAAGGAGGAAAGAGGAGAAAACAAGACCGGAGGGAAGGAATTGATGGAAAGAAAAAAGGAAAGAGGAGAAAAAACCACGAAATGGGGAAAATAGTTGAAGAATTGATGGCTGGATGGAAAATTGTGAGTTCTATTCCTGGATGAGAGATGACTATAGGGAGAGAAAAGAGGAAAAAGTATGACATTTTTTTTCATTATTTTTAGTTTATTTTTTTCACATTTTTCTCATGTAGTTTGTTTCATTTTCTTGTATTTTATTTAGTTTTTGAGTGTGTATATATTATTTATTAGCTGTACGTCAATCACTGCTGTATCTTCTTTATAGTCTACTGTATTTATTATTATATTTACTAGATCAATATAGACAGTTTTCATATGCCCTTTCACTTACTTAATCATTTATCTACCTTATTACTTACTAAAATACACACACACACACACACACACACACACACACACACACACACACACACACACACTCAACACACATTTGTCTCCCACGAATGAAACACAAAGGAAATACAAATCCATATAAACCAAGCTAAGTTATTCATGACTCCCAACACACCCCATCGACCACACCCTCATTCACTCAGTCACTCACCGTTACTCACTACTATAGGCACATTCCGCACGGTTCACTCTAGTCATCAGGAGAATATTCATTGATCTCTCTCTCTCTCTCTCTCTCTCTCTCTCTCTCTCTCTCTCTCTCATTCATTTCTTATTCACACACACACACACACACACACACACACACACAGCATCGACCAGTCAACAGTAAAGTCATATCAATTACTCACGTCATGTTATTCAGTATTCCTTTTTTTGTTTCAATCATGTTTCAATTATTCATCTCGATCTTTACTTTCATTCACCAAAGGGTTCAGTTCTTCAAGTTATTCATTACGGTGAGATTTAAAGCCTGATTCGCGGTTATTCACTCACTGTCTGGCATTCACTCACTTCATTCCTTCATTCATTCATTTTCTTCTTTAGATTGTATAATATTTCATCTTTCTTCTTTTTCCTTCTTGTCAAATTCTAAACTTCCTTTCAATTTTTTCTCCTCCTTCCAATTTGAACTATTTAGAAAGACAAGTTAACAAGACACCTTTGAAAATTAACTAGCTACTCTCACTCTCACTCTCACTCTCACTCTCACTCTCTCTCTACCCTTACATTTTAACACAGGAGTTGACATACGAGTGTTTATCCTTACATACCAAGAGTTAATAAATAAATACACAAGCTCCTAACTCGTACGGTTTACTACAGGACTCTCTTAGGAGGCAAGAGAGTCCTTCCCAGTATCCTACGAGCGTATCTACTTGTCTACTTCCACGCACGCTCCCTAAGGATACCATAACGACTCCTTCCCTAGTCGTGCGGGTAAGACAGCCTCAACACGAGTCCTAATGATGGAGGGCACTTTGTCACGTGTCCTCGCGTGTCCAAGGGCGTCCCCACTGTACCAGAAATAACCTCTCTCTCTCTCTCTCTCTCTCTCTCTCTCTCTCTCTCTCTCTCTCTCTCTCTCTCTCTAGTCCTATTCCAACCCTCTCAGTCTCTCTTTCTCTCTCTTTTTTTCTTCTCCCTCTCAAGTGAAAGCACCTTAGGTCCTGCCATTTTCTCCCCTCTCTCTCTCTCTCTCTCTCTCTCTCTCTCTCTCTCTCTCTCTCTCTCTCTCTCTCTTCTAAGCTCCTCCCTACTTTTAAGCCTCTTTTTCTTTTTTTTGCTTTCCTTCCCTTGTTCCTTCCTTTTCTACCCCTGCTCTCACCTCTTCCCTCGTCTCCCCTCGCCTCCCCACCCAGTCCCCCTCCCAGTCCCTGCCCACCCTCCCCATTGCTTCCCTAAGTCCCCCATGCACTATATTTAAGGATATTGATGGGGGTGGAAAGAACTACTGGGTAACACGACAGCTATTCCCACAAGTTATTGCTCTCTTTAATGGGGTGGTGGTGGTGGTGGTGGTGGTGTTCTTGTTGTTTTTCCTCTCCCCCATTTCTCTCTCTCTCTCTCTCTCTCTCTCTCTCTCTCTCTCTCTCTCTCTCTCTCTCTCTCTCTCTCTCTCTCTCTCATCCTTTATTTTTATCTTTCCCTCCTTTCTTTCTTCTTCTTCTTCTTCTTCTTCTTCTTCTTCTCCTTCTCCTCCTCCTCCTCCTCCTCCCAAAGAACATCATTCTGTACAAGCTAATCAGGAATGGAAGGGAAGATGGGAGGAGGAGGAGGAGGAGGAGGAGTGGCATGACACACACACACACACACACACACACACACACACACACACACACACACACTATCATCATTATTAGCAACAACAACAACAACAACAACAACAACATAACCTTGGCACCAAAATCTTGATCTCTTCTATCTCCCATAATTCCCTCCCCTCCCTCCTCTTCCCCTCTCCCTCTCCCTCTCCCTTCCCCCCTCCCTCTCCTCTCCCTCTCTCCTCTAACCCCCTTCCTCCCTCCTCCCTTCACCACTCCCACTACACATTCAACGAACCATTTCCTCCTCCACCTCCTCCTCCTCCTCCTTCTCCTCCTCCTCCTCCTCCTTCTCCTCCTCCTCCTTCTCCTCCTCCTCCTCGTTGAATAATATAGAAAAAATGCACAAACAAATAAACACACAAACCACCTTCCGCTATAACCTTGAAGGGGCAAACATATCACACACACACACACACACACACACACACACACACACACACACACACACACACACACACACACACACACTAATTATACGGCTTGTTGGGAAGGCAAAGGAAGACTACCAATAATAATAATAATAATAATAATAATAATAATAATAATAATAATAATAATAATAATAATAATAATTTCTATATATATCATTGTAATGGTAAATATTTTCTTTATTCATTTTTTTCTATTTATTTATCTTACATTTAGATTTCGACATTTATTTCTAATTATAAAAGTAATGTAGTATATTTATTTATTATTTACTAATTTATTATCATTATTATTATTATTATTATTATCATTATTATTATTATTATTTATTATTTCGTTAATTTCCATACCCATTTCATTATCAACACTCAAATAACCAAGTCCTCTCTCTCTCTCTCTCTCTCTCTCTCTCTCTCTCTAATTTCGTTTTTTTTTTCTCTCTCTCTCTTCTTTTTGCCCTACTTAACTCCTTTCTGACCTCAAACCCTCACTCATTTCTCTCATTTTCTCTCGATTCTCTCTCTCTCTCTCTCTCTCTCTCTCTCTCTCTCTCTCTCTCTCTCTCTCTCTCTCTCTCTCTCTCTCTCTCAGGACCAGAAACCACTCTATCCACGAAAGCCTTGCCAAAATACCTCACTTTCTCTCTCTCTCTCTCTCTCTCTCTCTCTCTCTCTCTCTCTCTCTCTCTCTCTCTCTCTCTCTCTCTCTCTCTGGGAGGAAAAGACAAGGGAAAGAAAAACAGAATGAAGAGAAGAACAAGAAGGAAAAGATACGAGAAAAGAAGAAGGAAAACGAGAGGAAGAGGAGGAAGAGGAAGAAGAGGAGGAGGAAGAGGAGGAGGAGGAAGTGGAAGAAGATGAGGAAGAGGAAGAGGAAGAGTACAAGTTGCTAGGATGAGAATCTTTCAGCTTATGTGATGAGCCGTGACAGAGAGAGAGAGAGAGAGAGAGAGAGAGAGAGAGAGAGACTACCAGGAAGACAAGCTTCAGTGTCATCAGCTGGGGCTCGTGGGCAGCTCTGACCATCACGCTGTACTGACACAGCTGGAAGTGGGCGTGGCTCAGGACGAGGCCACCACCCGCACCATCTGGCTGTGGAACAAAGCAGACTGGGCTTCCCTGCGCCGCGACCTGACCCACACCCCATGGGCCACTTTGCTACAGGGAGGAGCAGAGAGTGAAGCACTTGCACTCACCTCTCACCTTCTCGCCCTCCAGAGACGCCACGTCCCACACAGGGAATACACCACCAGATCGACGGATCAGCCATGGTTTGGCTACCGTTGCCGTGTTGCTGCCGAGGCAAAGTATGCTGCCTGGCTCCGCTACAAGAGGAACCCGACTCGGCGCAACAAGGACCTGCACAGGGCTGCATGCAGGAGGATGGTGGTAACCAGCAAGTGGGCCTTAAAAAAGTGGGAGGAAAGCCTGCGCCGGAAACTGTGTGGCACTGGCGTAGGAAACAAAACTTGGTGGTCTCTTGTTAAGGACAAACAAGGAACTGGCCACCAAGAATCCATCCCTCCCTCAGCAAGCAGGACGGTACTGTCGCCACCAGCAGTAAGGAGAGGGCACAGTTGCTGGCTTCCTTGTTTGCTGGAAAAATGAAGGTCGGGAATCCACAGCAGCCACCGCCTCAGCTGGTCCAGCAATGTGAGAAGACTGTCACCATGGTGGAGGTGACGCATCAGCAGGTGAAGCGATTATTGCGGGGCTGGACACACAGAAAGCCACCGGCCCTGATGACATCAGCCCGCACCTGCTGAAGCGATGCTCCCAGGAACTGGCTGCCCCTCTCACCCAAGTCTTCACAACTTGTGTACGGGAAAACGTCTGGCCTTCAGTGTGGAAGGAGGCTCGAGTAGTTCCTGTACACAAAAAGCTCCAGGACGGACCCAAAAACTACAGACCCATATCCCTGTTGTCAGTGGTGGGTAAAGTGTTTGAGAGGGTCGTGGCAGAGGTGGTGTGTAGCCATCTCAAGGACAATGCCCTCCTCTCAGACCAACAGTTTGGGTTCAGACCTGGAAGGTCAACCTCCGACCTAATGATGCTTCTCACCAGGCATTGGCAGGACGCCCTCGACGACGGCAAGGACACTATAGTGGTTGCTTTGGACATAGCAGGAGCTTTTGATAAAGTATGGCACAACGGATTACTAGAAAAGCTTCGTGCTAAAGGCATCCAGGGTGGCTTGCTACGACTCTTGGGAAATTACCTGCAGGACAGAAGCCTCAAGGTGGTTGTCAACGGGCAAACATCTGAGTCCCTGCCTGTGGAGGCATCAGTGCCACAGGGTTCAATTCTTGGCCCACTCCTGTGGAATATCTACGTGGATGATCTTCTCCAGCTACTGCCAGGAGTCATGGCCTATGCTGATGACTGCACCCTCTCCTATACCTATCCACGCCAGGACAGTGGGCGGGCTGCTGAGGCCATCAATCAGCAGCTACGAGTGATAAAGGAGTGGGGTGCTCGCTGGCAAGTGACATTCGCGCCGGAGAAGACACAAGCAATGGTTGTCTCTCGGTCCCCAGCCGCCATGGCAGCAATGGCAGGAAAGTTGTCTTTGGCGCTGCTGCTCTCCCACTCCAAGATGACGTCAAGATACTTGGAGTGGAGGTGGATCGAGGGCTGAGGTTTGACAGGCATGTCAAAACCATTGCCAAGAAAGCCTCTCACAGGATCTCCGCTCTCAGAAGGATCGCCAGTTTCCTCGACAGGAAGGGAGACTGCTGCTGTACAAGGCACAGGTGCGGCCCCACCTTGAATACGCAGCTCTCTCCTGGATGTCCTGTGCCGCCACACACAGAAGGAGACTGGACAGCATCCAACGCCGCGCCATACGGCTAGTAGATGCTGCACTACCACCTCACCCAGAGCCTGAGCGTCCCCTTGATTCACTGGAACACCGCAGAGACGTGGCGGCGATCGTAGTGTTCCATAAGGCACAGGTGCAAAGAGTGCCACATCTGGCAGGGCTGCGTCATCCTCTAAGAGTCACCGCACGGAGCACGAGAACGGTGCTCAATGGTGGTGACGCCGTAGAGGTGCCGCGATCCCACGGGTGTCAGCATCAACGCACCTTCGCAGGACGCGTCTCCAGGATGTGGAACTTGTTCACGGCCGCGGTGCCTCACGTCCAGGAGATGAACACACAGTGTCAAACTGATGGCACATAAGTGGAGACAGACACTGCCAACTCCTCTGACACTCTTTGTGACGTGACACTCAGTGTAGTGCAGTGCGTGAATAGTGCTAGTGAAGTGAAACGAATAGTGCTCCATTTACATGCTGACCATCTTGTATATTATCTATTTTTAAGTCTTGTAAATATTGTAGAGAAATAGATTGTAGTACCCTTAGAATAGGTAGCACACGACAGTGCGCCTTTGGGTACATGTTCCTTTGTATTAAGTTTTGTTTAAATAAAAAAAAAAAAAAAAAAAGAGAGAGAGAGAGAGAGAGAGAGAGAGAGAGAGAGAGAGAGAGAGAGTTCAAACAAGCGCCACCAGATTTTCTTTACAGCCTAGATAAACATAAAATCATAGTCTCTCTCTCTCTCTCTCTCTCTCTCTCTCTCTCTCTCTCTCTCTCTCTCTCTCTCTCTCTCTCTCAACCCAAAACCCTATTATTACCGCACTGATGTAACAGAGAGAGAGAGAGAGAGAGAGAGAGAGAGAGAGAGAGAGACTACATGCAACTCTCCAGACAAAGATCTTAGTCATTCTCCTTCCTCTCTCTCTCTCCTCTCCCTCTCCCTATCCTCTCTCTTTCTCTCTCTCTCCACTACTCTGTCACTGTCATTCTCTCACCTCTCCACCAGAATTACTCCTATTTATTATTGTATTGTCAGGGATGGTCGTTCTTCCAAGACCGTGAAGTCACCAGTTGACTTATAATTACCGCGGATAGTTTCGTGAACGAAGCCTCGCCTGCCGAGTACCGGGCGGTTTCATTAGGAGGCGACATGGGTAACCGGTAGTGGCTTCCGTCAGTTCTTCCTCTCGCCAGCGAGCACGTTACTTCCCCGCTTTCTTATATTGTAAGTGTTCTCGTTCATTTTTATTTACCGTTCGTGGGTTCTTGTTTTAGGTCATTATATCATTTGGGATTTACTGGTGTGTTAATTCGGTATTGTGGTACTGTTTCCAGTTTCCAGAGAGAGAAGAAAGAGAGGAGAGAGAGAGAGGGCTCACTCCAGCACGTTGCGACGGAGTCACGAGAAGGCGCCGGCTGTTTTGCCTGTCACAAGACGCCAGCTGACCAGGACTCGGAGTGGGAAGGCAACGAGCGGGCACCAGCACAACGCACAACAAGATAGCTTGCCGGGGTGAAGATTAGAGCTGTGGGTGTTATGTACACAGCCAGTTCGCTAGGAGCTGTTTCCTACCCACTTGTCTCCACTCTCGTCTGTACTGGACATCGTGCACAGTGACCGGCGCAGTGTGGTGTCCGGCATAAGTACTACGTGGCCTGGGTGTCCACTGGAGTGGCGTCGTCCAGAGTGGCTGGCGTGGATACTACGTGGCTGGCCCGCGTGCGCTATCTTGTTGTGCGCGTGTGCGCTATCTTGTGCGCGTGTGCGCTATCTTGTGCGCGTGTGCGCTATCTTGTTGCGCGCTATCTTGTTGTGCGCGTGTGCGCTATCTTGTTGTGCGCGTGTGCGCGCGTGTTGTTTGTGTTGCGTTCTGGTGTGTATATGGTGATGTGTATGTGTTGCAGTGAGTTCTTCCCTGTGCATATATAAGTGTGTTTGTCTGCTTGTGAGTAAGAGGTATTGTATTTGATCCGTTTAAGTATGTGACTACTGTAACAATTTATTTGGTTGCCCTTGGTGGGTGGTGACACACACTCAAAGCACTTTTCATGAGGCGCGGTGACTCGTGCCACTGTAAGACCTTTCCGCTGGGCTCACCCTTAGTTTGCCCCCTTACATGTATTATAGTCTTTTTTCCACTTCTCCGCTTCCACCAACACAATATTCCACTTTATTCTTCCACCATTACAATATTTTCGGTTTATTTTTTTCCATTACAATATTTTCAGTTTATTTTTCCACCAGTACAATATTTCCAGTTTTTTTTCCACTATTACAATATTCCACTTTGTTTTTCCACTTCTCCACTTTCCCATTACAATATTCCACCTTTTTCTTTTCCTTCTTCGTGTCAGTCTTCCACTATTGTTGCTCTTCTCTGTACTGTTAGTCTTTCTTTTAATCTTTCTTTGTCTCTCTCTCTCTCTTTCTCTTTCTCTTTCTTTCTTTCTTTCTTTTCTTTTTTCTTTTCTTTCTTTTCTTTCTTTCTTTTCTTTCTTTCTTTTCTTTCTTTCTTTTTTTCTCTTTTTCTTTCTTTCTCTTTCTTTCTTTTTTTCTTTTTTTTTTTTTTTTCTTTCTTTCTTTCTCTTTTTTTTTTTCTTTTTTTTCTTTCTTTTCTTTTTTTCTTTCTTTTTTTCTTTTTTTCTTTCTTTCTTTCTTTCTTTTTTCTTTTTCTTTTCTTTTCTTTCTTTCTTTCTTTTCTTTTCTTTCTTTCTCTTTCTTTCTTTCTTTTCTTTCTTTCTTTTTCTTTTCTTTCTTCCTCTTTTTCTTTCTTTCTTTTCTTTTCTTTTTCTTTCTTCCTTTCTTTTCTTTTTTTCTTTCTTTTCTTTCTTTCTTTTTCTTTTCTTTTTTTCTTTTCTTTTCTTTTTTCTTTCTTTTTCTTTTCTTTCTTTTTTTTCTCTTTCTTTCTTAGAATTTCTTTCTTTCTTTTTTCTCAGAAAAAATTTCTTTTTTTTTCTTTTTTCTTTCTTTTACACACACACACACACACACCACATAGCAGTAACTATATCATTGCTACTACTACTACTACTACTACCACCACCACCACTACAATTCTAACCTCAAATCTCTCACCCCCTTTTGTCACCCCACAACCTCTCCCTTCACCTCCCCCTTCACCCCTAATACAAATAACTACCATAAATGCGTGGTGGGCGTCCCTAACTCTATACATCACCGTACACACACACACACACACACACACACACACACACACACACACACACACCCTCCGTCTCACCTCATTAATTACACCTGGAAGAGATTACACCCCAAAAGTCACCTGGCGCTACCCACAATTCACCTGCGAAGCTACATGAGAGGTGGAGGAGGGGATAAAGACAGGAATAGGAAGAAAATACAATAATAGAGGTAATAATGAAGGGAGATATAAGAAAGTTTGATAATTGAGGGTTAGAGAGAAGGCATGGAAAGGGAAGGAATTATGATGAACGAAGGGTAAAGAGGAAGGGATAAAGATGGGGATAGGGGAAAGATAGGATAATAGGGGTAATAAAGAAGGAAGATATAGAAGTTTGATAATTGAGGGTTAGAGAGAAGGCATGGTAAGGGAAAGGGAAGGAAATAATGATGAATGAAGGGTGAAGAAGACGAGGGAATATAAAGATGGGAACAGGAGGAAGATAGAATAAAGAAGGAAGTAAAGGAATAAAGACGAAAATAGATAAAAAGTTAGAATGGAAATAAGAAAAAATGTTGAGATAAAGAAAAAAAAATAATAAAAACTTGAAAATAAGAAAGTAACAAAAATCAAAATAAATAAAAAAGAAAACACAATAAAACATGCTGAACGAGGAAATGAGAAAACCAACAATAAAGAACGGAATAAGGAAAAAAAGAATAAACAAGAGAAATTTAGAGCAAATACAGACGCCATTAAGAACCCAGGTGTTTCAGGATGATTAAGTCCAAACAGGTGAGAGGCCAAGGAGAGGAATAAAGGAGGGAAGAGGGAGAATACCAATTAAACGAGGAGAGACAGGAGAAACGGTGATAAAAGTTGGAAATAAGAGAGACAAAGAGTGGACCGACAAGAGGTGATGCCCAGGAAACAGGGAGGAAATGTGATAAATAAGGAAGAATGAAGAAAATATGAAAAGAAAATATGAGAATGTATAAATGCAAAGTAGTAGGAGGAGGAGGAGGAGGAGGAGGAGGAGGAGGAGGAGGATCGGGCACTCTGCCAGTCATTTATTTACCAGCATGACTCTTCCTGGCACAATGCCCTCCTCCTCCTCCTTCTCCTCCTCTTCCACCACCTCCTGGATCCCTGCCAATTCTTCCCCTCCCTCTGCCCCCCCACCATAACCTCCCCCACCCACCCACTCTTCCTCAGGCTTCATGCCAAATACTCAACCTCCGAAATTCCTCCTCCTCCTCCTCCTCCTCCACGAACTATACGCACTTTCCCTCACCTACCTCCCATTTCCTCCCCTTTCACACAAATTCTCCATAAGTTATCTCCCTTTTCCTCCTCCTCCTCCTCCTCCTCCTCCTCCTTCTCCTCCTCCCCGTTCCTCTTCTTCCTCTTCATTTCCTCCCTTCTCATACGCATTCACCCCTCACGTTATTACCCCTAAACTAATCTCCCTTTCCTCCTCCTCCTCCTCCTCCTCTTCCTCCTCTTCCTCCTCTTCTTCTTTCTTTGTTTCTTGTATCTTACATCAGCTTTCCTATAACAAATGAGAGAGAGAGAGAGAGAGAGAGAGAGAGAGAGAGAGAGAGAGAGAGAGAGAGAGAGAGAGAGAGAGAGAGAGAGAGAGAGAGAGAGAGAGAGAGAGAGAGAGAGAGAGAGAGAGAGAGAGAGAGAGAGAGAGAGAGAGAGAGAGAGACTGACTAGCTACACCTTTCAGCCCATAAATCACCAGGTAACCAAGACATGTGTAAAACAGGAGGAGGAGGAGGAGGAGGAGGAGGAGGAGGAGGAGGAGGAAGAGGTGGAGACTTACACTAAAAAGTAAAGCCGAATTAAAGTAAATTCACTAAAACCAAGCTGTATTCCTCTCTCTCTCTCTCTCTCTCTCTCTCTCTCTCTCTCTCTCTCTCTCTCTCTCTCTCTCTCTCTCTAACGATTCCTAGCCATCATCATCCATCCTCTCCCTTCATCCCCCTTCCCCTCTTCCCTTCTTCCTTCCCCTCTTCCCCTCTCCTCCTCACTCTCCCCTCTCTCTCCCCTCACCTCTCACTAATCACCCCCCCC
>NC_059303.1:13075359-13080359 GCF_017591435.1 Portunus trituberculatus | reverse complement strand
CCTCCTCCTCCTCCTCCTCCTCCTCCTCCTCCTCCTCCTCCTCCTCTAACATCACCTCCAACACCCACGCTTGTAAAGAGGAGGAGGAGGAGGAGGAGAAAAATTCCATTACGAAAAATTACCCTCCAAATATCGCACGTATTTAAATAATAATAATAATAATAATAATAATAATAATAATAATAATAATAATAATAATAATAATAATAATAATGACACACTTTCTAAATTGACATAAAAAACATCACAATGAAATAACTGAAATACTCTTATGTACACTCTCTCTCTCTCTCTCTCTCTCTCTCTCTCTCTCTCTCTCTCTCTCTCTCTCTCTCTCTCTCTCTCTCTCCTTCATCTGCGCTCCTTTGTTCATTAGTGAGTGGCACCGTCAGCACAGCAATGAGAGAGAGAGAGAGAGAGAGAGAGAGAGAGAGAGAGAGAGAGAGAGAGAGAGAGAGAGAGAGAGAGAGAGATTTAATAATCAGCCAATTGACAGCAGAGAAATAAACAAAGAGGAGAAAAGTACCAAGAGGATGATCTTCTCTCTCTCTCTCTCTCTCTCTCTCTCTCTCTCTCTCTCTCTCTCTCTCTCTCTCTCTCTCTCTTCTCTCTCTCAAGGCAACGAAGTAAGGTAGCTATGCATGTAATTCAAACACACACACACACACACACACACACACACACACACACACACACACACACACACACACACAGACCTCACCTCTCTCTCTCCCTCTCCTCTCACAACGACCACACCCACATTCCTGTTTCCCCTCAGCCCCCTTGACTACCGATGTCTAGAGAGAGAGAGAGAGAGAGAGAGAGAGAGAGAGAGAGAGAGAGAGAGAGAGAGAGAGAAGCTTGACACATGTGCCTAGCAACTTATTCCTCTCCCTCTCCCTCTCCCTCTCACTCCCCCTGTCTCTCCCCCTCTCCCTCTCGCTTTCCCCCTACAAATGACAAGTAATGGGTACTCCCTCTCTCTCTCTCTCTCTCTCTCTCTCTCTCTCTCTCTCTCTCTCTCTCTCTCTCTCTCTCTCTCTCTATCTATCTATCTATCTATCTATCTATCTCTATTTCTCGTGCCGTCCATAGCAAGTGTATTTGCTCTTTAAACGTGTGTGTGTGTGTGTGTGTGTGTGTGTGTGTGTGTGTGTGTGTGTGTGTGTGTGTGTGTGTGTGTGTGTGTGTGTGTGTGTGTGTGTGTGTGTTACTATTATCATTATTATTGATACTGTCATTCCAATAATCATCATTGTCATTTACGTCTCCTCCTCCTCCTCCTCCTCCTCCTCCTCCTCCTCCTCCTCCTCCTCCTCCTCCTCCTCCTCCTCCTCCAAACGTGCCTGATTTAGCCACAAATGGGAGACGAAATGGTGTGTGTGTGTGTGTGTGTGTGTGTGTGTGTGTGTGTGTGTGTGTGTGTGTGTGTGTGTGTGTGTGTGTGTGTGTGTGTGTGTGTGTGTGTGTGGCCTGCGCACCTGGGCCGTCATGCAGGTTGGCAGGCGTCCACCCTCACCCTGGCCAGCTTCCCCCCCCCCCACCACCACCACCCCATAAACGTTCTCCTCCCCCTCTCCATTCCTAACCCATCCCCCCTTCCCTATTATCCTACAAACGTTTCCCCTCACCCTCCTTCCCCATCATCCCTTAAACGTTTCCTCTTCCCCTCCCCCATCACCTCTTCATCCCCCTCCTCCTACCCCTCATTACCCCTTCAACGTGTCCCTTGTCTAGCGGAGGAGGAGGAGGAGGAGGAGGAGGAGGAGGAGGAGGAGGAGGAGGAGGAGGAGGAGGAGGAGGTAACAAACAAGAATAGGGAAGGAAGATAAGAAACATAAAATAAAAGTAAATAAAAGAATAAAACAGACAGGAAAGAGAGAGAGAGAGAGAGAGAGAGAGAGAGAGAGAGAGAGAGAGAGAGAGAGAGAGAGAGAGAGAGAGAGAGAGAGAGAGAGAGAGAGAGAGAGAGAGAGAGAGAGAGAGAGAGAGAGAGAGAGAGAGAGGGTTAGCAAAGTGGTCTAGCTAACCCCCTCTCTTAACACCCCCACCCTTGCTGGTCCCTGTCGCCCCTACCACCCCTACCACCCCTCCCACCCCCTACCATACCCCGCTCCCCCTCCAAGAAATAATAGGGAAAGAAAAAGAAGAGAGGAGGAGGAAGGACAATGACTTACCCCTCCATCTCTTCTCTTCTTCCTCCTCCTCCTCCTCCTCCTCCTCCTCCTCCTCCTCCTCCTCCTCCTCCTCCTCCTCCTCCTCCTCCTCCTCCTCCTCCTCACCTACGCCAGTTTGACACGCGCGTAAAGCTGTATGTGGCGAGCCATAAACCTTACTATTGTTAGAGAGAGAGAGAGAGAGAGACAGACAGACAGACAGACAGACAGACAGACAGACAGACAGACAGACAGACAGACAGACAGACAGACAGACAGACAGACAGACAGACAGACAGACAGACAGACAGACAGACAGACAGAGAGACAGACAGACAGACAGACAGACAGACAGACAGACAGACAGACAGACAGACAGACAGACAGACAGACAGACAGACAGACAGACAGACAGACAGACAGACAGACAGACAGACAGACAGACAGACAGACAGACAGACAGACAGACAGACAGACAGACAGACAGACAGACAGACAGACAGACAGACAGACAGACAGACAGACAGACAGACAGACAGACAGACAGACAGACAGACAGACAGACAGACAGACAGACAGACAGACAGACAGAGATGGGGGGGAGGGGGAGGAAGCTATGGCGAGTCTTAAAGGGAAATGTGGCCAGTGACGGAAATAGACTGAAAATTGATGCACATGTTTAGAAGGGAGGGAATAGGGAAGGAGGGGAACAGATACGGAGGGTCAGGAAAGAAAGGGAGTAGGGTGTGGTCTGAGGGCGGGCGGGGCGGAGAGGGGCGGGGTGGGGAGGAGAAGGGCGGGGGGCGGGTGGGGAGGGGCAGTGTCTGGGGTAAAAACAGTGAAGGAGCAAGCAGAAGTGTTACAGAGAGGACAAGTTACATTTGCAAGAGTGTTTTCTCTTGTTATAAATGCAGGAACCTTCTTAATCTCTCATTTAAACTATAAAACAACCTTAAATGCCTTTTGAACCTTTTGAAAGTAGTGAATATATGTATGCAGAAGAGTCATTCAAAGGATAAGTCACATATCAAGAGTGTTTCCCATGTTAAAAATACCGAAACCTTCTTAATCTCTCATTAGAACCTAAAAAACATCATCAAAAATCACTCATTTCAACTGGAGCCTTTAGAAAGTAGAAATATATTAGCATAAGTGTCACACAAACGATAACGAACATTTTCAGGTGTGTTTCCCATGTTAAAAATACCGAAACCTTCTTAATCTCTCATTAGAACCTTAAAAACATCATCAAAAATCAGTCATTTCAACTGGAGCCTTTAGAAAGTAGAGATATGTGTGCAGAAGTGTAACACAAAAGATAACGAACATTTTCAAGAGTATTTTTCCATGTTAAAAAACGCAGATACCTTCTTAGTCTCTCACTATAAGAAAAAAAAATCTTAAAACCCCGCGTCACTTGAACTGGAGCCTTTTGAAAATAATGAAGATGTGTGCAGAAGTGTCATAGAAACGATAAGCTACATTTTTAAGAGTATTTTCCCGTGATAAAAATACAAAAACCTTCTTAATCTCTCAATAGAACCTTAAGAACACCATTAAAAACCCACGTCATTTCAACTGGAGCCTTTAGAAACACAAACAATAACGAACATTTTCAAAAGTGTTTTCCATATCATGTCAAAATGCAGGAACCATCTTAATCCCTCACTGAAAATATAAGAACACCCTTAAAAGTCATTCACTTCAACTGGATCCCTTAATTAAGAAGTGAAGATGTGTGCAGAAGTGTCACAAAAAGGATTTTAAGGGTGTTTCTCATGTTAAAATGCAGGAACCTTCTTAATCCTTCATCAGAATTTTAAAACCAGTGTCATTTCAACTAGAGCCTTTTAAAAGATGAAATGTCAAATAAATAATAAGCTACATTTTATTTTTAACTCCTTCAGTATCAGGACGCGTTTCCATCTACATTCTGCTTAATATTTGGTGATTTTATACAGCTCCAGACTCTTGTGTGGGGCTTAGAATAGTGAAGACTCAGGCCATTAAGCTTTTGACCTCCATATACCTTTCCTAATGTCAATAAAATGGTGTAATCACGCTCAACATTCAAGGTAAAAATGTGTTCCAGTACTGAAGGGGGTTAATCTGTCACTAAAACAGTAAAAGACACCTTATAAAAGACGTGAGGATGCAGTAGACGTGTTTCAGAATACAGGACAATCACTGAAGTCAATAAGGAAGCACTCACATTTATTTACATTCCTTGTTCTTGTTTTGTATTCAATTCTTGGCTTACTTAATTTTATCTTTCCTTCCAAATTTTGATCACTTATTCTCCTATTCTTGGCTGACCTTCCCTTGTCTTTCCTTCCACATTTCGATCCTATATTCCTTTCTTCTTTCAATTCCATCCACTATTCACTACGTTAGGTAAGGAGGGAGTCACGGTCTACCTCTGAACACAACACTGCTGGTGCGTGGAAGGCAGGACGCGGCGGTAGTGAAATGTGGTGACTCAACGCCGGAGACTTTCACGCTCTCATCTGCATCAGGCCAGGAGGGAAGGCAAAGGAACACACAAAGGAAGACAAAGGAATACAAAGGAAAGTCAAACAGCAACAGACCTCTAAGTCCTTTCGAGGCTGTTTGGTAACTACTTCTAACTGGCTACAGATAAGAGAGACAGGACAGTACAGGAGAAGGCTCCTCGAGGAGGAGGAGGAGGAGGAGGAGGAGGAGGAGGAGGAGGAGGAGGAGCAGAAGAGGAATGGAGACTGTATATACATGAATTGAGTGATGGTTCTCTCTCTCTCTCTCTCTCTCTCTCTCTCTCTCTCTCTCTCTCTCTCTCTCTCTCATAAATTCATTGATATTTTTTTC
>NC_059303.1:13035359-13070359 GCF_017591435.1 Portunus trituberculatus | reverse complement strand
TGGCAGGTTGGTCCTTTGTCTTTAAGTTGGCTGGTGTTTGGTGTTGACATTCTGAGCCACCAATAGCGATCTCATCAGTCTCCACAGAGCTTACACTGCTTTTCCCTGCCTGCTTCTTCCTTGCTACACTGTCCCAGCTGCTGCTTCCTGTGTCTTTACTTGTCATGTCAGAGTTGTGGATTGTTACTTTTTGGTTTTCCTGTGATGATTCTGTGGATGTTTCCTGGCTTTCTCTCTCCAATGCCTCCCTACCCTCACTGCAGGAGTGGTGAGTCTGTGCCGCACCGCCATGCAGGAGAACATAGCGTGGAGGTCCAGTGTGTGAGGACTCCCTTGGCAGACCCTCTTCCACCTCCTCCATGTCCCCTGCACTGGGAGGAGACGGGCAACGCTGGCCAAACTGCACTGAAGAATCTGAATTTTGGGAAGAATCTGTTGTGTTTTCAGCATCACTGCCACTGTGAAGCCCTGAAGGTTTCTGTTCAAACTGTTCATCAGAATCTTTTGGCAGCGAGTCAACATAAACTCTCGGATCATAAATTTTATCACGTGGGTAATTTTCCTTATTTTCACTGTCATCTGTAACAGTCTGTCTGCACTCAGCACTCTTGGGTGGACCAGCATGGCTCCCCAAGCCACATGTACCAGTCTTCAGTGGCCTGTGTGCTGGCCTCTGCCCTCCTCGGGTCACCTCTAGGTCAACAGCCACTTCAGTGGCCAGGACCTGAGGCAGAGGACAGCCTGGTATGAACACTGGCCTGGGCTCACCGCCAGCTGGTGGCCCTCTCCTCCTCTCGGCCACCACCACTCCCACGGGATGACTCGCCGTGACGGACGCCACATTGTTGCCTACCACTGTTATCACCTCCACCTGAAACAAACCTTTCATGTGAAATACTGAACAAAAATATACACTAGTCTTTACAAAACATTCAACTTCACAGTGAGTGAATGAGTCAATCATTACATCACATGCAAAGATATGCTCAGCAGATTTATGAAGTAAATGCAAGATTATTCCCCTTCCCCTAAGCTGCCCCGCCCCACACTGCATCTTGACTTTTCAGTCAAACCAAAAAATTAACCAAGCAATAGCTCACAAGTCACGGTGTTTGTAACTCATGGTTACACTGTATATATATATATATATATATATATATATATATATATATATATATATATATATATATATATATATAATAGAAGGTACAGGAGTAATAGTTCATTTGAAAAAAAATTTTAAACTTGTTCATCCATTAGACAAAAAAATTTAATGGTAAATTCTGAGGAAAGGACACCAAATAAATGAAAATCATTATCATGTTTTAAAAGAAATAACCACATACATTTGTTTCAAAAAGTATCTAATGTTTTCAATATCTATTTAATGACGTCACACTACTGTTACCTGCTTCACCTGATACTGTTGTAGAGACCTTCCTACACAAACCTACCTTCTTGATAGCACTTCTCTTGGACGACCTGACCACAACACTCCTCCGCTCAGCCATGTCTGCCGACGCAGCCACACACCAGTCACGCCGCCCGCTGGAAACACACCAAGTAGTTAATAACAATAAGGGATTATTATTGTCACACTTCCTACCACACCATTAAGGCCTTCCTCCGCATGACAAAGGCTCACCACCACACCATTAACCTCCACCATGGAATGGGAAGGGGTGTCTCTGGTGGACCTTACTGGAATGCGTAAGAGAATGAGTCACCTGTGGAATCTCTGTCATCTTCTCGCCTGCTCCGCCACCCACTGCTCTCACTCACCTGACCGGTCTCTCTCTCTGCCCTCAGACATGCCATGCAGGAGAAAGGCGGAGGGCGACGGGAAGCAGTGTGTTAATATAATGGCGGAAAAGGGAGAGAAGTACGGCCGCTGCCACACGACACATTCATACCGCAAGTCTTGTTTACATGGCAGCGGTTGATCCTGATCTTGCTGGTTGACAGGTTGAAGCAGCGACGAAAAGATCAGTAACATTTTAGCTTTTGAAAAACTGTCCCTAGCAGAAGCTGAAAAAAGGAAGAACTATATTAAAGTATTTTGGAAGTTACTGCAGAGGAAAGTACATCACAACAGATAAATTTACATGTGGCAACAGTAGGAGCCCAAATAATGACAGTGGGAGCCAAAGACGAGGCTAATACCACGACCAGTCGGCCACTACTCGCCTGCACTGGCTCGGGATAGCTCCAAAACCAGCAGACCTGCAGGTTGTGTATTAGCAACTCCCGTACGGAACAAATAAAAAAAGGAAGACGAATAGAGTACAGACATTATCTTTCACACCACTTATTCGTACACTTAGCACACCACATCCCCTTCAGAAACTCCACAGCTTTTATTCGTTTCTCCTCCACGCAGTCTCAGCAGCAACACCATCCATTCCCTTCCTGTCTTCACCCGGACATCATTCCCACATTCGCTCAGCACCACTTGCATTATCTCATCCCTCTGGCACACTTCATACATGCTCTACCGTTTCATCTTGTCCTGTGGTACACTTTGCTGCGGGTCAGACCACGTATAACTCCTTGTACTCATACCCTTACATTGTACTCTACGGTATTTCAAAAGAGATCTCTTACCACCCAGGATTCCATTATGCAACTTTTCATTCAGTGTGACCTTTCTCCAAGTATTCTTTTGTTCCACCTCATTCTTCCATTCACCCAGTCACACAGTTTCACTACTCTTGATCTCCACCTCACTCATCCATGTGCTCTTCCTTACATCTCATTCCAAACCCTCTCCATTCCTTACAATATACTTAAATCAGCACTCGTTTTAATATCCTTGTATCTCAGCGTTGCCTTTACATGTCTGTCTCTCTAAAAGTATTCCATCCCATGTCTTCCCTCAAAGCCTCTGTCGCTGCATACCTTAGGTCGGTGGCGGATCCAGGAGAGGGTGTGGTGGCTTGACAGCTGGATGGTGAGATTGGTGGTGGTGCTCTCTTTCAGACTGGCCTGACTTACCGCCGCTGTCCCCGGCTCGTAGGGTTTTGTTGGGTGGACCGTGGGTTTCATGACGGCTTGTGTGACGTGTATGCTGTCCTGTGCGTCTTTCGTTGATCTCGATTAGCAGAGTGTTAGTGATGCAGCGTTACCTGTGACTCAGCTCTCTCTCTCTCTCTCTCTCTCTGCTGTTCGTGGTATGGTTTATGTGTATACTGAGGTCACACACACACACACACACACACACACTTAAGCCGTGACCTTGCGATTCGAGAGGTTGGGCGGCAGTGCTTCGTAATGGCCATCATAGCTCATTATAATTTTTCGTTAGGGAAAGAGGTCATTTTAGCCGGCACCATCTTGTATACACACACACACACACACACACACACCTTACCATACCATACCACACCACACCACAATTCACCTCATCACACCACACCACACCTCACCACACCACACCACACTACACATCTCATCACACCTCACTTCACCTCACCACACCACACTGCACCTTACCTCACAACACCACACCACATCTCATCACACCTCACTTCACCTCACCACACCACACCACACCACGCCACGCCATACCACACTACATATCACCTTACCTTACCACACTTCACCACACCTTACCACACCACACCATACCACACATCTCACCATACCTCACCACACCACACTTCACCTCACCACGCCACACCATACCACACCACATCTCACCTTACCTCATCACACCACACCACATCTCATCACACCACACTTTACCTCACCACACCACACCACACGTGACAAAAACATACTATCAAAAGAGTGGCGTGATTGTTGAACTGCTTATCAACTTCTTATAGGTAACTATGATACCTCTACAAGTAATCCAACGACTTAACCTGTCAAAGTCGCCATTTAGTCCACAGCAATCTGTCAGTCAGTCTGCTGCTTCTGTCCAGTGAAGTTGAAGTACTTAAACCGGTAGAGTATTTGACAAAACGCCGACCACACCACATCTCACCTCACCTCACCACACCTCCCCATATCACGCCACACCCCACCACACACCATACCGCACCTCACGTCACCTCACCTCATCAAACCATAGCATACCCCAGCTCAGGTTAGCTCACCACGCCACACCACACCACACACACACACACACGACCACCACCGCACCAAGGCATCCCTGGCACCCCGACCCGCCTACCACCACCAGCCCCGACAAGCTGCCGCCAGCCCCGCTTCTTCACCCTACAGCCAAGTGATTTAGGCCGTTTTTCGAGTATTTTGCAAGAGTTTTAAGGGCTTGCTGTGTGGTAATGGGTGGAGGAGGTGGAGGTGGAGGGGTAGAGAGAAATGTGAGAGGGAGGGGAAGAGGGAAGATGGAGGTGGTGAGAAAAGGTGTAAAAGAAACTAGTTCGGCCCGATCCAAGATGTATTAGACTAAGTCTAATACATCCTGAGCCCGACCCACCGTCCCCCACCAACCCCGACAAGCTGCCGCTAGCTCCTCTCCTTCACCCTGCAGCCAAGTGATTCAGACCGCTTTTTGAGTGTTTTGAAGATGTTTTCAGGTGTTTTAAGGGCTCGCTGTGTGGTAATGGGAGGAGGAGGTGGAAGTGGAGGAGTAGAGAAGAATCTGAGGGGGAGGGGAGGGAAGATGGAGGTGGTGAGAAAAGGTGCAAAAAAACTACTTCGGCTATACCTCACGATTTTTTTCTCGTTTATTATTACCGTTTGCATTGTTTTCGTGTTTTATTTATTAATAGGAATGTAGATAAATTTGTAATCCGTAAGAAGATCGTGTCTAGCTGTGTTTTTTGTTTCTCGTTGAAATAACACTTTCGGTATTCTATAATTTTCGGTTTTTATAATTAGTACATCTGGGATTGTTTTGGTGTTTAATATAAGACTTAAAATACATGAGAAACATGAGCCAAGTAATGATACCGAATAACATTTAGTCTAAGTATTCGTATTTTCAAATTCATTATTTTAACGGTACAAAAAAACACGAATTCAAACATCTTTATACGGCAAGGAATCTGTGTTTTCTTTATTTGGCTGGAGAGCGAAAATTTTTCATATTCATAAAATGTAGCATGATGTGTTGTGGCTTTGTTTTCCTTCTCGACATTATGAAGTGTTTGTGATCCCGTAATTATGAAATACGGAGTGTTCGTTGGGAATCGTTTTGTAAACAATCGACTCGGTAACGTTTTTATGTTTTGGTTATTAGTTAAAGTATTTGTTGCATCAAAAAATGTAGTGCATTTCAGTCTGGAAGCCTTTTTTCTTTTCGGGATTTTTCAGATGAATTACGTACGTAAATATTGGGCCACACGGGAACCTCAGCCTTGCCTTTCCCCCCAGGTTAGTCTACCAATGTTTGCTTGCACCTCCATATGTTTTCAGACCCAGAGAGTGAAGCAGAGCCAAAATCAATCAGCAGAATAGATAAATAGCCTACTACTATGTTAAATAAGGCAATAGTTATGTATACCCCCGTTCAGATCGTCCGGCGGCAGCCATGACCCGGATCAAGACCCCATCCCATCAACCCCTTTCCCTTCCCGTGTCAATTCGTCAACATTTCCTTCAATTCGCAGTGTTTCTTGGACATTTGCTGTTGTTGCCCACATGAAATGCATAAAGTGTAGTGACAGGAGGGATAAATTAGAAATAGAAGTGTATGAGGGAGTGTGATAGCTGTAGGAGTGGTAGTAGTAGTAGTACTAGTACTAGTAGTAGTATTAGTTGAATTATCAGTGTGTGTGTGTGTGTGTGTGTGTGTGTGTGTGTGTGTGTGTGTGTGTGTGTGTGTGTGTGTGTAATTCACTGTTTGATCTGCTGCAGTCTCTGACAAGACAGCCAGACGTTACCCTACGGAACGAGCTCAGAGCTCATTATTTCCGATCTTGGGATAGGTCTGAGACCAGGCACACACCACACACCGGGACAACAAGGTCACAACTCCTCGATTTACATCCCGTACCTACTCACTGCAAGGTGAACAGGGGCTACACGTAAAAGGAGACATACCCAAATATCTCCACCCGGCCAAGGAATCGAACCCCGGTCATCTGGCTTGTGAAGCCAGCGCTCTAACCACTGAGCTACCAGGCCGTGTGCGTGTGTGTGTGCATGTAATTCACAATCGCCTGCTGGACACCCAGCCAGTCTTCCCCATTACAGACCGAGCTCAGAGCTCATAGACCGATCTTCGGGTAGGACTGAGACTACAAACATACTCCACACACCGAGAAAACGAGGCCACAATCCTTCAAGTTACATTTTGTACCTATTTACTGCTAGGTGAACAGAGGCTACACATTAAGAGATTTGCCCATTTGCCTCGCCACTTCCTAGGACTCGAACCCGGTCCCTGTGTAATTCACCTCCTTGGTCACCTGCTGGTCACCCATCCAGTCTTCCCCATTACAAAGCGATCTTAGAGCTCATAGACCAATCTTCAGGTAGGATTGAGACCACATCAACACACAACACACACCGGGAAAGCGAGGCCACAACCCCTCAAGTTACATCCCGTACCTATTTACTGCTAGGTGAACAGGGGCCACACATTAAGAGGCTTGCCCATTTGCCTAGTCGAACCCGGCCCTCTCGATTGTGAGTCGAGCGTGCTAACCATTACACTACGCGGTGTGTGTAATGTGTGTGTGTGTGTAAGCTTATCAGAAGACTTAGAAATATGTAATGGGTGGTACCTACACTAGTCTAGCACACACCAAGTTAAGCGGTATATGTACCAACTCAAGCAGCAGCGTAACCAATCTTTTTCTTCCTATAAATTTCCCCTGATTGATGGTATAATAGGACATGCCATTTTGGTCGCATTAGCTAGCATTGCCCCTCCCACAGTCCAGCTCCGGTGCTCTCCTGGCTGAACATCGCCGTCTAGATTAGAAGATTACATTCATTGTGACATACAGTATATTAGTACAGACAACAATTATTTATTATATCTATTAATTTACTTAATCAAATAAACAACACAGACCCTTGCACCCCTCCTCCACCCACATGCCATCTGCTGTCTTTGAAAAACTCTGTCACTCAGTGGGTAATTTGATATTTTTTCAGGGGTAATGGAGAAGTGACAGAAAAAACTAAGAATTCTGAAAATCAAGAAAACATTGCAGTACCTGACATTAGGATTAATGTTAACTTAGTGTGCAAAGTTGTAAAGTAAACATATAAATAATTTTATTATAAATTATTGTTTATTATAAATAACTATTATAAATAATTATCAATCATAATTAATAAAGTTAAACTGAATAACAATGAACATCAAAAAATATTATACAGATTTAGAAAAGAAGAAATATGTATCCAAGTGTGTGACAACCCAAAAGTATCCCACCCACCGATGTTCTTGACACCTTTGGCAAGTCATTAGAGGTGTACAATGTTCAAATACAATAAATAAAACAAATTATCTCTAGTGTGAATTTTCTAATGTAACCATATATATATATATATATATATATATATATATATATATATATATATATATATATATATATATATATATATATATATATATATATATATATATATATATATATATATATATATATATATATATTGACAACATTTTGTGAAGCTGGTAATATGCTTGGTGTGGTAACAAGCTGAAAAGTTTGGGATCCATTGAGCTGTTACTGCTGAGAGAGAGAGAGAGAGAGAGAGAGAGAGAGAGAGAGAGAGAGAGAGAGAGAGAATCAAACAATTTCATTTTAAGGTGTTTGGTAGCAGGTGACATGATCCAGCAGTGAAGTTTGCATGTGAGCACATGTGAGAGCATGCATTTTATTTATAGTTGTGTACATAAACACATACATACACACACACACAGAATTTGAAGGGATGACATATGAGGAGAGACTAAAGGCTATGGATCTACCAACCCTGGAACAGAGAAGGGAGAAAGGGGATCTGATACAAGTTTATAAATTGATTAACGGAATGGATCAAGTGGATAATGAGAAACTGATTCTGAGAGAAGAATGTGACACTAGAAGCACAAGATTGCATAGTAAAAAACTGAGGAAGGGAAGATGTCTGAGAGATGTTAAAAAATAAAGTTTCCCGCAAAAATATGTTGAGACATGGAACAGTTTAAGTGAGGAAGTGGTGTCAGCAAAGAGTGTACATAGCTTTAAAGAAAAATTGGATAAGTGTAGATATGAAGATGAGTGTAAAGCCCAGACCCTGTAAAACTACAACTAGGTAAATACACCAGACCACAATGCGGTGCGCGGTTAGCCTCTCACTCTCAGTGGCAGCGATCAGAGCTCATTGCGAATCTTCATGTAACACTGTGACCACACTTAATACAGCCACGCTCTTCCAAACATCATGCAGCATGCCATACTACTCTCATCCATGCTGTGCTCCCTATACCACACACCCACTGGTTCACCATGCTTATCATTTCATTCTTCATCTTCACATAGTCATTGTCATGGGGAACAATGCAACTGTCACAGGCATGATTCAAGCCACCACATTTTATTCTCTCTCTCTCTCTCTCTCTTAACTGAAAAACCAGAGAAAATTTATGATATTCCAATGATTATTAGCTACTACTTCATTACATAATTTCCCCAGTCCATTGTGCAAAAGGATTAAACAAACAATTCTGAAAGTATATCCTAGTTATCACATTTATTTTCCAAACAAAATCACTTGATTTTTTGTGATCTTACACATCCATAATTGTTGCTCTTTTCAACAAGCTGCAAACATTGTTCTAATGTCATGCACTGTTGATTCATGAATTTCAAACATCTTCAAGGATAAGTTTTATGTAAAAAGTGCATGTCTATAATGCAGTCTATAATAATCTACCATATAAATTGAAATATAAAAATAGCAACACAAAATAAATCTACTTGCACCTCTGTAGTACTAATGCTGCACCAGGACCTTCCTCCTGCCCCAAGCTTTGAGGATGGCTGTACATACAGGTGTCACAACTGTACATGATACACTCGGGACATAAAACACATAAGCAATGTATGTCAAGCATGCCCTTCACAACACTAATGCATCTTTTCCCTTCATATAATACTATGCCTGAAGGAGTCTTGTCTGCATCAGCCATATCATGACCAATGAATGTTACATACATGGAAATTTTCTTTGGCTGTTATTAAGTAAAGGATCTTCATAGATTATCTATTATTAAAAAGAATTGCTTGTGCGGCTACACACAAACCTTTGGCATCACCTCCAATATGCCTTTTCAATTCAGCACCATTTCTGGACCCATCAAAACTATAATCTGGTTATCATCGTCTACTCAAATATACAGATATTTTTTTACCAGACGCTGATTGCTTGTAGATTTTGTAATTTTAGATTTTCCTTATCTTTACAACATTCTTGCCACTTAAAATTACCTAAGAAGCAAAAAACAGACCAGTTAAAATAATTACATGACAAATCTTATCTCTTAAATCTTAATATTCATCATTACAGATATCATTTATGTTAACCTGCGTCTGTATCTAGCCACTGCCTTCACAAAGACAATTACAAACACTCCAATCTTCCTAAAATTGTGCTGGGATCAATGCTGTCAATACAGAGTAACTCAAAACTTAATTTCTAGTGATGCAGTTTCCTTTGAGTTGAATTAGCAATCCACATCTTGCTATTGAAAGAATGGAGAAGGAGATCAAGATTTTTATGTACCATGTAAGCAAAATTAATTGTGGCCCTATGAATATTTTAGGTTCAGGATAATAGCAAGGTTAATGGTTGAGGAATAAATGTGTCCCTGTGTCTTTACTGACCCAATGGTTGAAGTTTTTACCTCAATTTGCACAATACATTAGGAAATACATCCTAACAAGGCACAAAGAGTGACAACATAGAAAACAATGGTACAATAATTACTCCAAGAACAGTTTGTCATCCACTGGTTTACAAGGAAAGGAAGAAAAATTTGATTTGTTACTTTGGGATATCAACACATGAAATAGACTATACAATAAAGGAATATTAGATGAAAAACGTTTGGGAACGATAATCTCTTCACATAATGATCACATAATCCAAAGGCACCTGCTTTAAGACACAATTATACCTTCCCTCTCTGCCTTACAAAACTTAAATATTATGGGAATTCTCAAATAAAAAAAAAAATAATAATAATAATAAAAAATAATTGTACATTTTAATATAAGATTTTCCATTTTTGGAATTATCAGAGTTGTCTGAGAGGAATTCACCTGGTGTGGCATGACCAGCATGGCATCTCAGGGAAAGTGAGTCTCAAAGTGGTTGGTAGTAGTCCACATTTGAGGTGTGGTCCTAAAACTCAGAGAAAGGGTGAGAACACAGTGGTGTGTGCCTGATTGGTCCAGGGTTAGGGTGAAGGTTGTTGTCTCTGGCAATGTGAGCTGTGATATTGTCTTTCTCTTCAGGTAATTAGTCTGTCCCTACTTGTTGCAGGATACTGTTGTTACTTGCTGACTAAAAATGGAACCACAATGCAGGACTGAGTTAAATATTTAAATCCCATCTTTTCAGTAGTCATCACAAAGCACTGTCAAGGATCACAGGAGAACAATACTTGGCTGAGAATATGCAAATATTAAGTAGAGTTGTGGTACAGAAGTATAGGGAAAATAAAGTTTATGCCAATCTGATCAAGGTTGCTTTGATAAAAATGTTCTGAACAGTATATCATTATCATATACAATTTCATGACAAAGCTGATCAGATTCGAAGAATACATATGCTGCTTCAGTTATTTTGTGGTGAGGCAAATGTTACTTTGCATCTTCAGCTGTTGTAAAGGTTTTATTGATCTGAAGATCATAATGACTCAGGAATTACCTTGGTGTAAGTCCAAAGAATCAGTTTTTATGCATTAGCCAAAACTGTAAAATGCGTAGGTATACTCAATGTCATTACCTGGCGACTAATTTAATCTGCTGATACCAGTATAACCACCAGTATGTCATGATTCACAGAGAAACTGATTAACTGAACTAGCCACTTGCAGGAAAAAGATGAAATTGGTAATTTACTACATCCTTCCCTGCATATCACTCTTCAGTGGTATACTGTGTGTGTGTGTGTGTGTGTGTGTGTGTGTGTGTGTGTGTGTGTGTGTGTGTGTGTGTGTGTGTGTGTGTGTGTGTGTGTGTGTGTGAAGAGTATTACTACCAAGATTCAACTACATGACTTTCTGTGACCTGTTGAAGTAATATTTAGTAATGCATTTGGCTCACAACCAGAGGTTCAGGATTTCAATGCCCAGTTAGGCAGAGACTCTTTGAGCTTGTCTCCTTTCATACACACTCACCAAACAAAATTCTAAATGTAAGTCAGTTTTGTAATCTTGCTTTCCAGCAAAAGCAGGTTGGTAATCCTGCCTTACTATTTAATGTGGTTCTGTGAAGCAAGGCCAATGGTTTTCTTGTGTGTGTGTGTGTGTGTGTGTGTGTGTGTGTGTGTGTGTGTGTGTGTGTGTGTTATTTTTTTTTTTCCTCCACCACAGTCACCTGCTAGTCACCCAGCCAGTCCATAGCCTAGGGAAAGCGCTCAGAGCTCATAGACCGATCTTCAGATAGGACTGAGACCACACCACACACTAGAATAGTGATGCCACAACCACTCAAATTACTTCCCATACCTACTTGCTACTAGTTGAAAGGGGGCTGCACATTAAGAGGCTCACCCAGTTGCCTCACCCCACCTGGGACTCGAACCCAGGCCACCAAGCCAGCCTTCCCCATTACAGAGCGAGCTCAAAGCTCATAGACCAATCTACGGGTAGGACTGAGACCACAACACACCACACACACCGGGAAAGCAAGGCCACAACCCCTTGAGTTACATCCCGTACCTATTTACTGCTAGGTGAACAGTGGCTACACATTAAGAGGCTTGCCCATTTGCCTCATTGCTCCCGGGACTCAAACCCGGGCCCTTTCGGTTGTGAGCTGAGCATGCTAACCACTGCACTACACAGTGTGTGTGTGTGTGTGTGTGTGTGTGTGTGTGTGTGTGTGTGTGTGTGTGTGTGTGTGTGTGTGTGTGTGTGTGTGTGTGTGTCACCTCAGTCACCTGCTGGTCACCCAGCTAGTCTTTCCCATTACGAAGCGAGCTCAGACCTCATTGACCAATCTTCGGGTAGGACTGAGACCACAACACACTCCACACACTGGGAAAGCGTGGCCACAACCCCTCGAGTTACATCCCGTACCTATTTACTGCTAGGTGAACAGGGACCACACATTAAGAGGCTTGCCCATGTGTGTGTGTGTGTGTGTGTGTGTTTGCTACAAAAGATGAAAACTGGTCTGTACCTCACACATCATGAAGGTGGAAAACAAATGTGAAAAATGACTGCCAAAAACAAACTTTTTTGAGATTTTTTTACTTAATTTCTTTTGTTTCATATTTGTTTGTATATTATTGTTTATGGAATGTATGGAGAGAGAGAGAGAGAGAGAGAGAGAGAGAGAGAGAGAGAGAGAGAGAGAGAGAGAGAGAGAGAGAGAGAGAGAGAGAATTATTTGTCAGTTATATTTTTTTCTTCAATACACTAAACATTGAAGTAGTGATGTGGCCATATACATTTTATTTGGTAGTTTAACTTTTAAATGTATTGTCAAACTTAAACAGTTAGATAATTAAAAAAATATAAAAATAATAAGAGTTATATATATATATATATATATATATATATATATATATATATATATATATATATATATATATATATATATATATATATATATATATATAAAATGCACATATTCTACCATATCTCATCACAGAAGTAAAGTAAACTTTAAAGATAAGCTCTGCCAAAATTAGCATGCATCTTCATGAACTTTAAGATTATATATCACTTTATATTTAAACATCTTCATAAAATATAAACACTTTCATATATCCAAAGAAAACTTAACAAAAGAGTAACCAGATGCAATGTTGAAGAAACTGGACTTGTATGAATAACAAGCTGTACAAAATTAATATGCAAGACTGAAATAGAAAAGGTAGCTTCTGTAAAACTGCATGAGAAATGACACCTGATGCAGGTTACAGTCAGTGACAATATAGTAATTCACTACTAAATTAAGCATGCTGTATTGGGTCTGGAGTCAGACTAGTGCCAGTCTCTAATATCAGGTACTGTCAGGAACAGTATTACATGATCCTGCCAGGATTATGTATGTACAGTACAAGCTATTAATATTTGCCATGACATCACTGAGTAATCTAGGCAAGGAAAGTTATTCTATCATTGTATTTGCACATCCTGCCATCCACTCTTACACAAGTTTTTTTTTTAAGTAGTATTATTAATAAATACATAGGTACAGTACCTTATTTACCACCCATTCTAAAGATAGGCTGGTTGTCTTTGTTTCAGCACATTATGACCTGTCAAATTAATAGTTTGTTACTTTCTTGTCACTCATCTAAGACGCAGGTACTGCTACGTGTGACTTATCACACAAATTTGTATACATGGAAAGAAAAATTTCCAATATAGTATAGAATTAAATATTTCTGCATCATTTATTTGCACTCAACACACTTTTGCAACTTTCCAAGATGTCATTGTACCGAGGACAGTTGATTCAAGAGTTCAATCTCACTTTTTAAGTTATTCAAGCTATCTGAGCCACCCTGAAACTCATTTTTTTGGGGAATGTTGGGCATGTAGGATGAAGATGCACTAATGTTACCCTTGCTGTTGAGCTTATTAATGGAGTGAGGAGGGTCTATTATGTTGAGGTTGGACGAGAGATTCTCAGACAAGTGTGCATCAACCATGGACGCATTGAAGTCTTCATTCGGCAAGAGGGATCGCAGTTCTGCAGAATTGATGTTATCCAAATCAAGGGAGTTCTGCTCAATACATCTCCGCGAGTCCAGGTCAAGGAGCTGCGACATGGCTGGATTGGAGTGTGGCACCATCATTGGAGTGTAGCCACTTGACACAGCCACTGCACCTACAACACCATATTTCATGAGCTTAGTCATCAAGTATAAATACACTATAAAATATACAATGAAGTGAACCATATTAACTGCTTCACTTACAATACCTGCAATTATTTTCCTAAAAAATTTTGAAGTTCTTAATCTACTTGGTTAAACCTTATGTTATGAAGGAGTTTCATATATCCCTTAACTAATATTAAAAAATGTATACCACAAATGAACCTTTAAATTTTAGGATTTTTAAGTGACAAAGTGACAGAGTTGCTTCTTCAGTTACCTCTCTTCTAAACGTCAGCCCAGCATCATCCAGGAAAACCACAAACCAGGAAGGCTGTCACATTGAGGTGCAGCTACACACACTTCAGACCAGGTCATTCAGCCAACTAGTCTTTGGTTAATCTCTCTCTCTCTCTCTCTCTCTCTCTCTCTCTCTCTCTCTCTCTCTCTCTCTCTCTCTCTCTCTCTCTCTTCCATCTATTAATAATTAAATACCCTTTTTACAGTATGTATTAATAACTTGTAAATCCTATCTATATCTTATTAGCCTCTATTTCCATATTTCACTTTTTTATTTTCCTTTAAACTCAATTCCTTCTCACTTTCAACTATTATCACCTTCCACGATATCTGCTTCCACTTCCTCCCTGCCATCTAGAAGCCCACTGTCATTGTGGAGAGGTTTACACACAGGAGATAATGGAAGTTGTTCTGGTGTTTCCATGTCCTCAAGATGTCATCTATTTCTTCACCAACATTAATCCACTATTAATTTTTTGGGAACCATTCATAACTAAAAATATAAAGCAAGATTTAAGGACTTGAAAAAATGCTTGTCTACTGCGAAGACTCACCCATTGGGACCTCTGGTGGATAGGGTGACGGAGCACCGGGACTCATGTAGTACTGGTGGGGGGAAGGAACCCGGGGTGCCACTGTGGATGGAGTGGATCCTAGGGCAACCCCCAGGCTGCCTCCATGCGTGGTAGATGGCTGAGTGTAATACACAGGCTGGCCTACAGGGCTGGGACCCTGAGGGGACACAGTATGCATAGTTCCTCCAGTGTAGTGGTGTTGGGGTGAGACGGGAGCCTTCACCAGGTGAAGAGCACCAGGTGGAGCTGGAGACCCTTGGCTTCCAGGGGAAACTGGTGATCCCACCATGTCTGCCAAGAAAATGTGTTAGCAATTTGAGAAAGTAATAAATCAAAGACAAAAATTTTAATTTGTGAAGTTTAAAATTGTACTTTCATCTCTTCAATTCCTTTCTTTTAGCACTGTCTACATTGTCTTACTGTCATAATGTTGTATCTCTTATCACCTTGCTTCACTGATTATTGCTATACTGAACTTGCTAACTGCATACTTCCCACATTGAATAAGACTTAATCTACTGGTATCCACTCTCCCTTACTTTAGTATAAACTCTGGAACTCTCTTCCTGTATCTATATTTTTCCTTGCCTGCAACTCATGGTTATACTAACAATATAGAAATAAATAACTAATATCATTTTGTTTCAAATCTACACCAAGTATGATGAAAAGTAACTTACAAGCTTTAATGAATACAAATAAAGTCAGGTCTTTAGAAGCACTAGGAATAAATAATGCTCCTTAGATCTTACCAGGAGGTTCCATCTTTATCTTGTCCGACAATCTGGAGGTGCGTGAAGCAACTCTTATGGGTCGAGGCACAGCTCCCGATGCCTGGCTGATGGGCACCATGGTTCTCTCTGCATACACTGACCAGATATACAACTTAGCTTAGTCATGACCACAATTGGTACATAACCTACAGTATACACTGCACATATTACAACTCTATCCATCTTACTGAAACTCAACATCTATGCAAGCTTGAGTTTACTTCCTTCTGTCAAGCATAATTTCTTTTCTTCCTTTAGCTTCTCTACATACATTAATTCACATTTAGATATCATACCTTTTTTTTTCAGGTTTTGCACTTCACTGTTTTTTCGTTTTATTAAAGGATAAAATCTCAGTGGGTATTTGGCCTAATTTTTTTTTCCATCCACTGAGTAGCTTTGTTAAAATTCATGAGCTAAATTAAGCAAGCTAAACAACTGTCACTACCAAGCACTTCTGATCAATTATCATCTAGAATTTACAAATTCCTGGTTAACTGATTACCAATCCTAACAAATTTACTGACTAGTACCATATATCACTTTCAGAAATCTTGTATTTCAACTTGAATCAGATCCAAGAAAGCCGAGACAAAAAGTTTATTTCTCCTTATAGAAAAATTCTGCTAAAGCCTTTGACAATCAGACTATTTGTAATAGGTACACAATGTTAAAACCTCAGTTTCCTCTCCATCTCACTTTAACGTCCAGTGTCCCTACTTTATCACGACTAGGGTGATGCCTCCTTATGAAAGACTTTTGGTTTTGCCATTTTGGATCCGTTATCCTGAGTGGATGCTGCCCTTCCTTCCCTCGCACCACGACCAGGACTCCAACCCATGCATCTGAAGGACCCTTGCACCCAAGCATGTGCAGTCCCATTGTACCACACCACTTCATAATGTAAACTCTCAATAAACATAAATGTACACATCTTGGTTACTCTCATTCCAAGATGAAGTTGGACAGGCAGTATAAAACAGAAATAAAACTAAAATGGTGAGCAGTTCTGTTGTGTTTGTGCAGTTTTGGGGATATGTCTACATACTGCTAGTTATGGAGTCACAATCTGTGTTGATAAAAATATTTTCGCAATGAATATTGCTGCTTCCAGCAGAACAATAAGTAAAAAAGCACTAAGTAAGTACTCCTGGTAAGTGATCCTGGTGATGACTATAATACAACACCATTCTTTGAGTTCTGTGTGGTTGAGGATTAAAGTAGTGGAATTTTCATTGTCTTATTTGATCTGATGCAGGCTGCTCAACCAAATAAAAAGAAAATAAATAAATAAATAAATAAAAAAATAACAATAATAATAATAATAATAAAAATAATAAAAATAATAAAAATAATAATAATAATAATAATAATAATAATAATAATAATAATAATAATAACAACAATAACAATAATAATTTGCTAAATAGTGCACTGCAGGTAGGAATAGTTGCAGCACGGCACAGTACATGGTGATATACTCACCTCCCGCCGCCGCCGCTGCTGCTCCAGCCATGTTTTCTGCTATAAACCTGCCAATCTTGTCAGTGTTTGAAGCATTGCCGTACTTTGCCATTTTCCTTTTGAGGTACTGAGGATCTAGAACAAAGCAAAAACAAATCCATGCTTCAACAAAACCATGCAAAACTCATAACAAACACACTAATACAAAAAAACTACTTAAATCAAATACCAAAACTAAATATATCATTTAATTACTAAGTGTTAGCAAAGGTGAGCACACAAAAAAATGGAATAAATAAATCAATAAAAAAAAAAATCAAACAAAACCTAACATACTAAATGGAGGTAAAACAGTCAGCTAAGATATAATGGGGAAAAAACAGTGAAATCAAAATAAATACAACAAGCTATGTATTAGTTTAAAAAAAAAAAAAGAAAAGAAAAGTTCAAAAATCAAATGCATGCAAATGCAAGTCCATCTCTTAACATTTTTCAAAGGTATAAAATTTTTCACACAGAAGTAATCACAATTTATTTCCTGCTCAACTGTACATACACTCATGTGCTCACCATCATCACCTTGCCCTGGAGATCTTTCATTACACAATAATATCATACTATTTTTTTTCTATCCTTCTCTTATGACTTTACACATTGGAAAAAAACAAATGAATTAAAAACATCAGTAAAAATGTAAGGGAGAAGAAAATATAATACTGTATTTTACATCATGATGTACTGAATTATACAATGTTGTAGTTACATACTTGATGTTCTGATATGGTCATGAGTGTTCTGTGAATGATGAAGGTTCTTGTAAAGGCAATGATTTCCTAACAGATGTAATAAGACAAGCTTCCTGTTTTAGATTACCTGGCTTAAAAAATGCAGTGTTACATCTTTGCACTCTCTCTCTCTCTCTCTCTCTCTCTCTCTCTCTCTCTCTCTCTCTCTCTCTCTCTCTCTCTCTCACATCCCTACAGTTGTGCCTTCCTTCACTCTCTCCTTCCCTCCACTATATGTTTTTAAAACAACTAGCTATATTTGATTTAGAAAGTTTAAAACTTCAACATGCTCATGTTCCAAAAACAAAAATTATCAATTATTGCTATTTAGAACTAAAACTATCAGCAATACCAATAAATATAAATCATGGGATAAGTAATTATTAGCTGACTGATACGCCAATAGTATTATTATTGAAATAAATAATGCCCACCCATGGTCAGGATGTAATCAGAGAGATACCGGTTTGTGAGCCACATGACATCAATAAAATCAATAAGCTTCAGTGTCTAGAAAGAATTACACAATATTGAGGAAAGCTACAAGTCACCCATGACCAAGTTGAAAACAAAGCAATTAAAATAAAACATACATGAGTAGAATCTTCCCTACAATAGAAGGACATCATAAACTTAATAACATGAAACTCTCACATCTCTCTCTCTCTCTCTCTCTCTCTCTCTCTCTCTCTCTCTGCAGAAATATTCATGAATTCACAAAAATGCCTGAAAAAATGGTTAATGAAAAGCTACCTTTACATCTGCCTGAGATAAGACCAAGGCACTGTGCATATGAGGAAAATAACTTTGAGTAGTGGCAGACTCAGTCCAACAACAAGGTGTGAAGTGACTGGCAAGTGACAAATGGGAATAAAACTAGCAGAGAAAAATCAATAATTAAATAAATAAAAAAGAGCAAGATCTTACAAGAAAAGTTAAACTAGGAAGGAAACATTAAGAGGGATTCAGCACTGACAATTGTAATCTATCTAATATAGGCACAATATTTATAAATAAAATTTCACATGCTGTATAAAAATGCACAAAATGTGACTAGCAATACTTAACTTTCTGCTCAGAACACGGATATGAGATTGTTCTACTTTCAGGAAACTTAAAACTAAAAACCTCACTTTCCTCAAATACAGCCAATATTGTCAACAGAGGTCAGTCTGGTTCAATTAAACAGGCTTGGGAACCTAAAGTCTGTAGTATCATCCTTGGTCTACATATATTTACAGTGTGCAATAGGATCAAATCTTGTGCCTTGTACATAACATTTTGTTGCACTGAATGCACTTAATACTAATAGTATTAGAGTTTCTGCACCAACCTACCCCTTGGGCAAGCTACATCTTCAAGCCTTGTTACATACACATTTATAAGATGCTGACTGAGGAAAATATACCCATCACTATAACAGTAATCATGAACATAACAGATTATACACACTAATCTACATAAACAAAATAGAACTTTGTGGGTGTCACTTTGCTACATCAAAGATATTGTATTGCACTTCATGTGGTGAAAACCTGCAATCTCACATAGCTAGCACAACACTGAAGATATTTTTATAAACTATATAACAACTACTGTCCTGTAGTACATGACAACAGGACTCAGAAACATGGTAAAACCTCATTCTACTACAGTATACTTAGTGCACAAAGGTGCTACTACTAATTTTAAACTTAAAACTGTTACTGTTTACAAATTATCTCTCATTTTGAGAATTATAAAGATAACTGCATTACTTTCAAAATATTTACTCAGTTTTAACACTGTTAGAATACATTTTGACTATGAACAAAATATCATGATTGGCAGAGTAGCCTATTAGAATGAGGGTTTACTTCATCAAGCACCATAAAGACGGAAATTCTGAACAGACACTTCCATTCATCCCTGCCACTCCCAACAGTGTCATGGTCCTCCTCACCTCACCTCTGTTAAGCACTACTTACTAATAGTACTACAAGACCAACCTCAACTTAAGTAATGGAGAGAGGAAAAAATTTTAAAAAGGCAATAGGTCATATGTATGCAAGTTTTGCCATAAAACTTTCCAAGTTTACTCTGAATGAATAACCCATAAATCATGAAACTCAAAAAAATTGTTTCATAGTATTGAAAATATACATTTTCTAGAGTATATATTGAATGAAAAGCCAAAAACATTATTCATCATCTGTGATAAAAATTATTAAAGGCAGCAAAACACTGGGTGCATTAAGGTTTTGTACAAATACCTGTTACATTGATTTAGTATTTACAAATCTGTGAGGTCATTTTGAGCAGAACGATGTCAATGTAAAAGATGAAGCACATTAACAAAGATAATCAACTCCAAAGACTATTAGATTTGGCTATACAATGGACATAGTAATGCTTGTTTTTCATTACTTGGTAATGATGGCATAGCATCTGCAACATTGAGTCTGGCTGACATGAATACATGTAACCATCTTGTAAGTTAGGGTTATCTTTGTGTACTACAAGTTCCATATCAAAAAGGTAATGAAGGTTAAATAGTTTAAAAATCAATAACTATCATTGTATGTACAAATGTATGGCTATGTTTTATGCACAATTTAAAGTAGTAATATATGGCCTGAAAGTCAATGCACTCGGCTCACAACTAACAAGTCTGAGGTCTGGCCATTCACTCTGCCTGGTGAAGACAACCTGGGATTGTCTGCTTCAGTGTCCTTGCTCCTGTTTACCCACACAAAAAATTACTATCAACACAAAATAAGTTTGTGTGATTACCAGCAGTCTTGTCTTCCTGAGAGTGAGAGGAGGTGTGTGTGTGTGTGTGTGTGTGTGTGTGTGTGTGTGTGTGTGTATGTGAGTATGTGAGTGAGTGAGTGTGTGTGTGTGTGTGTGTGTGTGTGTGTGTGTGTGTGTGTGTGTGTGTGTGTGCGTTTGTGTGTGTGTGTGTGTGTGTGTGTGCAGAACTTTGTTACGCAAGACTAGAAATGGTCTAAACCAAACCACAAAGGTGGTTGGTGGCCAAAGTGTACTTATCAAATAAAGAAATAATAACGGCTGATGACAAATGAATAATGAGTGTATATCAATGCAAGTGACTAGATAAAGAACTGTTTTCTGCACTACTGACTGCCAACCATAAAACTTTTGCCTTTCCTAAATCAAACCGTTGCCTTGTAATACAGATAATACAGTACACTGTGTCTTATGGTCATATTACACTCCATAATCAATACTGTGTAACAATATTACTCATATTATAAATAAATAAATATCAATTTCATCTTATTTTGAACATCTACCCACAGAAGCTCTCATGACCCTAATACAATGTGAGTGATTCATGATCCTACCCCATAACTAAGTGCTCCTGTACACAATATATGCCCCATTTTTTGCAATGTAAACGCTGTCTAATAACAATTTATAAATCATTGTAAAGCTATAACGATAAACACAACCATGTATACCCATGTTTCTTGACTAGATGTGGTAGCACAACCCAATATATTCTCTAATGTACAACCAATTGAAGATTTATCAAACAATTTCAATTAACTTAAAATTTTTCACTGAAAATATTAATCAAGATAGATTTCATACAATTCTAACCACAGCATTGCGTGTGTGCGTGTGTGTGTGTGTATGTGTGTACACGCTGAAGTCAATAATTTAGGATTCAGCTGAGCACTGAAGTAATTCACATGTTAATCAGTTCCACTTACAATGCTGTTGGTTGTAATTATTTTATAGTTAGCTTTCTCTCTAACTTGCCTTTCCCAACACTTCTTATTGCACAACTGTATTCTAAAAATAAGAACACTAATTAAACATTAGGCAAATGCATTAATAAGCAGATCTTGAAAGATGTGTTTTAAATACAGAAAATATCATTCACTCATTATAAAACAATGCTAAAACACAAGATTAAAACTACTTTCCTTCATGAAAGTATGGTAGTCCTAGACTAACCATATTATTTTGTGATTACTATCACTTGTGCTGCCTCAGCCAGCTGGGCCTTCACACAAACAGGTCAAGAACAGTGCGGGGCAGCTGGTCACAACTCACCTCCTGTGGCTGACCAGCAGCATCATCCCACAAGTCCTCTAACTGGTCACATTCTTGGCCACCTCCTCGCCCATTGGAGTCATAATAGAGGGAATTATCCACAATGTGGTTGGAAGAAGAAAGGCCTGTTTCAGTCCTAAAGCCACGCTCCAGCAACAGTGCAGCTTTGTTGGGATGGATTGGCTGTCCTGAGGGAGTGCCATACTCCCCATAGTCATCATCCAGAGCAGGAATGGATGCCCTGGGATTCTTCTTGGCGGCAGTACTGGTGGAGAGTCCTTGACCTTAGCCTGACCCATGACAAACTCCAGGTTAGAGTAGCACGAGGCATAAGAAGCATCTCCATATACAGCATCAGGATCTGTGATCTGACTTGCAGTTGGATCAGGAAGGCTAGTTAAGTCCTCATAAACAGCCAAACCTTCACCCACTGCTGACAACAAGTCATTCACACTTCCTTGACTCAGGACCTCATCCAGCATGTCTGCGTCGGAGTACACACTGGCATCGTCAGACCAGAACTGTGATGGCCGCACAGGAGGTGGCACCCGTGGTGAAGTGGCACTCCCAGTCTTCCTGCGTTCCAAAGTGGCCGTTAGTCGCTGCCGAATGTCATCCACACTTTGGTCAGGGGAAGTAAGCAGTGGCGGTGAGCTGGATGCAAGAGCTGATGGAGCAGAGGCTGGAGAAGTATTAGGTTTGTTAACAGAGGCTAAAGGAGGTGAGCCACTCTGTGGAGGGTGGGACTGAAGCTTTCCAGCAACAGGGTTGACCACTTTTAAGTCAGCAAAGGGCCTGGGCTTGACGTCATCGATGATGGCCACCTCCAAGGGGCCAGGAGAGCGAGGGGCTGGTGTCGGGGTCTTCCGCCGCAAGGTCTCTTCACTTCCTTCCGCACTCATTGGAGAATCCAGTCCCAAAATTCGTTGAAATAGACCATAATTGTTCTTAAGTCTCTTGAAAGAGGTAAATGGCCTACCTGAGTCGAGGGGCAGGTACTGGAAGGGGCGAGGCTCACTGGTGCTCTTGTCCGAGGGTCGCAACAGCTGCACGTACACCTTCACAGGGTTCTCCACCTAAACACAACACAAAAACTAACTTCACCATCAATAGTCTCTCACACTCTCCCTCTCTCACATGTGTATACATAGGCACACAAAAATACAGATTAACTTGTTTGTTAAAGTTTCATATCAACATATTGTTAATGACAAAAGTTGTCATGTGTATAGATGTCCAAACAAATATGAGTGACATTCATCTGAAACAAATCCACTTCAAACTTATATTACCATTCATACTTTTCATATAAATCCACTGCCAGCATTTTAAGCCATGACAGACAAACAACATTCCATTGTCTTTGTCAGATCCCTGAAAGTACTATCTTCACATACAAATTCAAACAGGAATGGAACCTTAGACCTAAAGCAGACAGTGCTTACGAACCTCAAGCGATTTGTATCGTGGAGTCTTGAAGGAAATGGCCACTTGTTTGTGAACATCGGAGGCCTGGAAGTCACCAAAGCCTTCCCACTCAATCATGCCGTCCTTCACCTCATAGAAGCGCACATGGATGTCCTCTGTGAAGCCAACACTGTTAACCTCACCTCCCTCCCCATCTCCCTGCCTACCACCACCACCACCATCAACAACCACTCAGTCTCACACACACAGTCTTTACCTAAGTGTTCCATATATGTAGTACTTTTCAAGAATTAAATACCTACATTTTCATGTTTGAATCTTTTAAGTATCAAAGTTATGGAGATTCACTAATGCTCCAATTATATACTTCCAAAATTAGATTTCTAAGTTTCTGAAAAGTAGGAAGGTGAGTAATAATAATGAAATATTTGGAATACAAGCAGTACAATACCTTTAGTGACCTTATCACAGAGTAATATAATCTCCTTCCCTCCTGCCACACTACTGGTGCAGTCACTCAGTTTGCAGATGATAAGATCAGAGGTGGCTTCTGTTGGAAATGCAAGACACATTAGTCAAGTCAATTTGGGGGATTCTTACAAAAATTTGAATCAAAAGTCTGAAAAGTTTTTCTATATCTGAACAATAAAAAAATAGTTTTCTGAAATTGAACAACAAAAATATAGTGTTCTGAAAGCAAAGTTTCAAAACCCAGTCTTATGGACTAGAGCAGATGACAGTCCACTTACTTTTGTCATATATAGCATGGGACACAACAGGCTTCAGAGGAAACGTGAACTTTCCCTTCTCTGGACCTTCAAGGAACACTTGAAAGCAAAGTCGCAGGGCATTGAGATCTATGCTCTGAGGTTGACTTCTGTGACTGAAACCAGCTGGAACACAAACATTAGGAATGACTTGTTGGTAAAACTTCAAGTGAAAAACAGTAATTACAAATTAAACATAAAAAATAGCGATTGCTTACTCAAAGGGTCCATATGGACTAGAAAGATGCAAAGAAAACAATGTTGGAGGTACATTTCTTTTGAGAGAGCAACAAGACATGAAGGGAGGATAACTGAGATCTGTGCATTTAATAACAGTTATCATGCTCAAAGACTGTCCAGCAAGTAGAACATAAGCAATACAAAGAGAATATTCTGACCATCAGAATCTCAGAAATGGATACTTAAAGTACAAAATCACACATTTAATCACAAATACTTACTCTGGAAAGGATCAACTCTGATTTCTTCCCTCAGTTTGAGTGCATCCTCCACATCCCGCTTTTTGACACACTGAATGCCAAGGTTACTGAACACACACTGCATTGAGTCGTTGTTGATAGTCATCGTGCAAACACCCTTCTTGCAGCCCTCCTTCCCCACCAGGTTGTGGGGATGAGGACGGTACGGGGGATCGACGGTCACACATGACACCACTACCACAGCAGGACCTTTGTACCCCATCACCTGAAGTACAGTAACTGCATTCACTAACTCAAACATCTCTCTCTTTGCACTAATCCATGAGTGATGGAATCCGTAAGTGTTGAGCTCCCTCTCAGAGAAGGATGGCTGCATTTATGTTGTGTTATCATGAATCTTACAAACAATGTCTATGCTACACTACTTCAACTCACCTGAATGGCTGGGTAGGTCTTATTCTCTGCGGTACTGTTGACTCCTGGGATGGACCCCGCTGAGCGGCCTTCACAGATATACCTGAAGCGCAAGGCTTTAGGCTGGGGCTGCTCTATGAGTCGTACCTACAGTGCACAGGAGATTTAAGGACATTTCAGCACATCTCATAAAAGATTGTTTTTGTCAATAACATTCTTCAACCACAACACAGTGGACCCTCAGTTCAATACAATAACGCCTACAAGGGCATCACAATCATATTCTGTTTTGGTTGTTGTGAAGTGATCCTGCATTGTTGAGTCTGGCTTAACACACTCTACCTAAAATGACAGCTCAACCAAATTATGGTACTGCAACCAAAGCAACTATAAGTTCAAAATTTTTGTTTGAAAATTGATTTGTTTGAAAAGGGAGGCATTCCCTGAGGTACCACTGTGTTACAATCCCCATGAATGCAAGTCTTGAAATTTAAGCTTAGGTGTGAAAAATAGCCATCATTAATCTCAATGCATTGTGCAATGACATTGTTTTAACCATCTTAACTATAACTTGAATTCAAGATATAAAACTTACATAAGCTTTCCTTTTACTTTCCAGGTCAGGATCTGTCCTGGAAAGACTTGTGATGGCAGAAAAGTTTGCTTCACTGGCTGTCCCAGCTCCACCACCTCCCATCTGCAGACCACCGTACACTGACATGTCAGAGGCAGCACACTCTGGAGCATCCTGCCCAATGATGTCAACTGAGGACAGAAAATTTCAGTCATAAATAACATCAATAATATCTATTGAGACTCTCTAATGATGTGATGAAGAACAACTAGTATCCTCAATTATTCCCTCTTCCACAATGCTTATACGGGGAATAATAATAGAAATACACCATGCATGGATAATAACCCTAAATTTCTAGCCACATGCAAAGTACGAATACAGCAACATTCCAGTGAAGAACAACTGCAAGGTTATGAAGAAAAGAGCAGCTGGATGACACTTAGTACTAGTGGAGTAACAGGTGTTAAGCACTGCCAGAAAGAATTGCTGATGACATCCCTCTATTCAGTTCACCACAACTTTGTCAACAAGTTTTGTACTTCCATAAGTGATACTGAAATAAAATCATTATAGAAAAGTGCAGAGGGCAGTAAGCAGTATTAGTCACACCATTATAAAAAATTACCCTGATTAATCTATGTTCACCATAAGCTTGTACTTATATCAGCATAAACACATGATCCACCAAGCATGTTAATTCATGAGTGTGAGCTGCAGGGGCAGGGGGAAACCCATTAGTGAATATTGCCATCACCACCACCAAGAAGGTTATACAAACCAAGAGTGATGGTAACACAGCCGAGCATACCTGCTACCAATTGCTACCAATGACATCAAGTATTCATTACCATCGAATCTCTACAGGTGCCATCATCATCTCGAAAGGGAACTCATCATATCTAGCTACACTGTACAAGCTTCTGTCACATCTAAGACCAACACACCAGGCCGTGCATCACACACCACTCATCTCTTGGTCTACTCAATGGTACGTACTCTACCCACCCTCCACTTCAAAACAATTAACATGATAGTAAAGCCAAAAGACAAATAAAATGTTTTCAAACACACAGAAGTTAACTAACTTCAAAAATGTTTAATGCCAAAAAGATTCAAGACAATATTTGCTTTCATAAAACAGTAACTTGAAATAGAACATGTTCCATTAGATTTCAATAATAATACACTTCTGGAAAATATCAGATAAACACACTAAAAAAAGCAATGAGGTTATGATCTTTGTTCATCCACAAAGAGACACGAAGGGTATTCACTGCATCCACCTGCAGACAAACAACAATAGCAGCAGCAACAACAACAACAACAACAACAACAACAACAACAACAACAACAACAACCACTCTGCAGATCCAAGCTCATTGTCAAAACTCTGATAACTGGAATGTTGTTTTCCACCATGACAAGTAAAACTGTCATATTGATGTCAGCTAAAAACAAATCCCAAGACATGCAAACTCGGAACTAATTTTGAAAGTGATAAATAAACTCTTACATAAAAACAAATATTAACTTTATTACTGTACCAAATATCACTTGTGGTGAATAAGTGTCAGTATTTCCCTTTTACCTCAATTAATTTTAACTTTTCTTGACTGTATTTTCTATGAATAGTTTTTTTTTTTTTTATGTAAGAGAGATTAAGGTCAAGGCCAACACAACTGGAAGAAAGTGGAAGAAAGGAAAAATAAGAAATATATAAAATTAACAAATACAATAAAAACAACAACTGAATGTGTTACTGTCAAAAGAAGGCAGTATATACAGTAGATGGTAGTGTGTATTGTGTACAGGAAGTCCAAATAACACTGAGTAGTCTTGAAACCTTCCTCTTGAAGAATTCTAGTTCAGAGAATCTTTGATGGAATTATGAGATGAAATATTTTGACTCCTATCTTGTTTTACATTTTGTATTTCTTATAGCATGTATCATCTTATCTTATAATATATATTTGTCACATGTAGCCACACCCTGGGACAACCTGTGCACCTTATAGTACCATTGATTATGTACTGAAAATATTGACAACTTTCCAACAGAAGCACTACAGCACAAGAAATCCTGCCATCAGTGAATGTTGTGCATCATTTAGATTCAGTTAGACATCCTTTTGTTAGCTTCACAAAATTCAACAAATTTTCATTCAAAATCCTTTTATACACCTCTTCTTTCACGGGAACACCTTAGGAAACACTGGGGCACTGTTGCTCCTTTACCAGTGTTCCAGCATTTAATGCTTGAGTTGCCTCTCAGACACATTACCAAGCTTCTCGGATACTAATCCACTATTTTGACATCTCATGACACACTGTTTATCATATTTTAAGCATGACTCCAAAAATCCTACTTATCTCTGAAATTCATCTATCATCAGTCTGAACAGCTGTCAAGATCCAGTCCCACCCCATTGCTAAAATGTTAAATCTGTCAACTCACACATACTGTACCCATAGACAAAGAATGCCTTGATCCCCCAAGCATACACCCAATAACCCAAATTCCTCCCATGCATCTTACCTAGCACATTAAATAAGCTTGGTACTGCATCTAAACTGTCTTTACTGAACATATCCAAGATTTCCCTTCTATTTACCTTTGCAACCAATCCACAAATACTATATCAGCCATTGTAAAGAGCTTGTATCTTCTCTTTTCTGCCTTTCTGTAGGCAACATAGAGACTGGTACTCAATCCATAACAAGGAACAGATCTATATGCAAGCAAAAACTTGAAGAGCTAACAACTGAAGACTGCTGTAGCTTCCCTGCTGGTTCCTTCCCAGATATATGAGCAGTGTGAACAATATGGAAGTGAAAACAAATTACAATATATTTCCTGAAGGGGTCTTTTTCATTGCTAGCCTTTCTCTTTTCCCAAAACTTGAGTGCAAAGCAATATTTTAAATATCTACTAGCCTCCTATCTTGAATTAACCTCAGCAGTTGTGATACCACCACCCCAATAGACATTTGAGGAAGTTCCATACCAACCAATATATTGCAATATCCCAAATGACTTTAAATCAAATAATGCTTTATGTAAAAGATATGGATTCAACCAAACTCAGTAAATGGTGCCCTCAATAAGTTAACTTCAATATACTTTCATGTTGAGAAGAGCTTTCTGTAGATATTAGTTTTCAACAAGAACCAAAACAAAGGCACACTGATACAGAGTCAGTACTATCTAAGCATGCAGCAGGCCAAGAGAGAAGAGACACTCACTAACGTCACTGATGTTGAGAGACAGCTGGTTGTTGCTGCGTTGTGCTACGAACATTGGGTCAGCCATGCCTCCAGCACCTGTAAGGTAACCTGGATGTCAGCAACACCCACTCAACCTCCATAACACCACGATGTATGCTACTAATCTTAATAGTGGTGACTGGTCTCACTGCATCAATTACATAAACCAAGCTTTGCTAATAATTGCTGATAGGGCTGGCCAAACTCTGAGGAGACGAGAGAGAGAGAGAGAGAGAGAGAGAGAGAGAGAGAGAGAGAGAGAGAGAGAGAGAGAGAGAGAGAGAGAGAGAGAGAGAGAGAGAGAGAGAGAGAGAGAGAGAGACTGCAGCACATCAGTTTCAAAAGTTTCAAGATTTGACTATCTACAAGTAGATTCGGCCGTCAACATTCACAAGTCATACATTATTTATGGATTGGTTCCACAAGACTAGGTATGTAGATCTTTATTCATTTTTCCATGTTGCTACTTAAGTCCATCACATAGTCCAACTCACCACACCACACCACACCACACCACACACACACACACACACACACATATATTTGGGTGTGTCTCCTTTCACTTGTAGCCCCTGTTCACCTAACAGTGAGTAGGTACGGGATGTAAATCGAGGAGTTGTGACCTTGTTGTCCCAGTGTGTGTTGTGTGCCTGATCTCAGGCCTATCCGAAGATCAGAAATAATGAGCTCTGAGCTCATTCCGTAGGGTAATGTCTGGCTGTCTCGTCAGAGACTGCAGCAGATCAAACAGTGAAACACACACACACACTAAATCAACCTACATTTCTTCCTCTAGTTAAAAACATTGTTAGCCAAAGGTGCAGACACAGCACTGGCAGTCACGCTGGTCATACTGAGGAATACAGAAGATGAGGTGATCATTTTCTTTTCTTTTACTGAATATTAAATAGTGTTTGCAGCTACAAGTACTTGATGAAGCAGCCTTCCTACCTTTCTGTATTACTTCCTCACAAGTTACAAGAACAAGTTTGTTAACACTAGACATTTTATCAGATGCTACAGAATCACTTCTAACGTTTTATAGACTCAAGCTTCTGCGGAACTGTCAAATTCACCCTTTTCCTCTTTTCTACTTTTCCTTAATGGAGAATTATACAAATTCAAACGCAACACATAAAAAAGAGCAAAAACCTTGGAGCAGCAACCTATACGCGTTACTACACTGACATTAACAAAGTGAATGCCTGCCAACCAGTAGTCAGTTCTCCAAGCAGCACCTCGTGTCCAGCAGTACTTCATCTCTAAATCTTGATGCTGCAGGTGGCTCAGGATCACTCCTGAGCACAGGACTTTCAAATCAAGTCAACTGCTCTAGATTTTTTAAAGTGCTTCCAAAATTTGTTAAAGGGATGTCCGTAGCGCTGAAGTAAGAGTGTTCACACAGTGATACGAGTACTCAGGCTTATGTCCTTATTCCGTTCTTTGACCCACGGCACAACCCAATTTGGATGCAAGCTGGATTTTCCTTTCTCACTGAAATCAATGGGTGATTAATTAATCCAATCCAGAAGAAAAAAAACATCATTTACATTGGAATCAAAAGGACATACAAGGAGTCCTTTGTTTATGATGCCCTTAACCTAATAACATAAAACTGACAACTGTATGGACCAAAAGTGCTGCCCGAGGCAGACCACCCCCCACCCCGTCTATCAACTATACCACTGCAGACTTATCATCATCAAGAAATACCTCCCAGGCTATCTCTGAAAAGATAAACACAACACATGTCATGCAAACGATGAACTCATTTAATTTCATTAATACATTAGCATTTTTTGTTTGTTTTTTCAGCACTCACATAAACAAAATCTAAAACCATCAATTCTTGCTATCCTGGAAGTATTTGCAAAATGACAAGTTTTAAAGTGGTACAGGCACTGAAAAGAGACAGCCTAGCATCTTCAATCACTAAGGTAAACAATCGTCAGGGTAAAAGAAAAACAGTTATCATAAAATAACACATTAAACCTTCCTTTCTTAGGCACACACTACAACACTAACCTTTCATTATGGTTTAGTTCTTCATTCACACATGATGCATCAGGTTCGAAATATCTGCGGCCTTATAAAACTTTCCCAGAGATACACTACAGTAGTTGTCAAGGCATTGATCGAGAGGTGATGTGTGGCCCAAGGCTCACACTGAATGACAGGTAATGAATGATGTTACAAACACCAGATCACAAACAGCGGGAGATTAACTATGCTGGTTCTCATTGCGGGTGGTGTCAGGTGGTAGGTGAGGGTAGTGGTAGTGGTGGTGTGTGAAGCCTGCTGGACTGCCTACATCCGAGCCAGCAGGACCAGCCAACACGCCTGGCCTGCCTCACCCTTCGCCTCCTCGATTGTCACACCACACTCACTTCTCTCTACACATTACACCCGCCTTACCTCCTTAGGACGCGGCCACTTCCTTGATGGACACGCTTGCTAATTCATGTTGAACGGTCAAGTCCCAAACCACGAGAAATGATAGAGAAATAATGGTACACACCACTGTATTTTGGTCCCGATGACTAAACGCTATTCCCGGAACAAGATCACAACAACGCCGCTCATTGGCTCACGCTGGTCACGTGTGGCGATGCGTTCTAGCCCGCACACCCAGTCACTGCTAACCAACTTATACACTACACACTTCTGTTAACTCAATTATCATTACATATTGCTGCGGTTTGTTACTATTGCTTATCACATTAATTTCCATGATTTTTTTTTAATTCTAACACCATATAACTAATAGCTAAATGTCATTACTGTCGCAAATGCGAACCATTCAATTATTTAGCAAAATAAGACTATGATCATACAAAGTTATCACTACACTTACTTTCTTTCACGTAGTCTCATTATTCTTGTCCAAAAGCCTCAAAAGACGAAACACTCTAAGACGCACTTCATTTTACTCCACTGTATTTTCAAGGTCATACACAACAATTTTTTTTTTTTTTCTTATACTGAACACATTAAAGCCACACTGAATGTATTCAAACTTTCGTGAACATCATTGTACGGTGGCTCTGTTAGTACACTCTATTGTCACTGGCAATCAACTGACAATATGACGGGAGGAGTGTTGAGAGCGCACAACCACACACACATCCGGTCACTGGGGCTCGCGTGGCCTCTTGTCTGGGTTGTGTCTCCCGAAGGAGCTCACTATACTGGAGATCGTTTACATGGGATTCCCCGCTAAAATCCCACACGATGCCTTTACTAGACCAAGCTATCCACCTCATACAGGACAAACGTTAAAGTGTAGGTAACCCTCTTACATGACGTCAGATGCGTCTCACCTTGCTGAGAGGCATTAAAGGATTCTTTTATAGATAATGTTGTCTTCTTTCTTTTTAACATATGGTTCTACGGTTCATTGAATATCACTACATTGTTACTGATAACACTTTGATTCCCCCCTGCTCTCTCTCTCTCTCTCTCTCTCTCTCTCTCTCTCTCTCTCTCTCTCTGACTCAGCAGTCTATTAGGCTAGTTTTTCTTGTGTTAGACAGGTTGCTGGTAGGCCACCACTGTAACTACAATGGTTCATGCAGAACAGAATGCACGGTGTTGACAGTAGATTGATATTTTTCCTTGGTAGATAACTCTTTGGTCCGTCATCGCTAGTTTGTAGCTAACTTATTCAGAAATATTTCTCAATGTAATGCCTAGGTAGCAATGAAATTCTCTGGTCAACTGTACTATCGAAGAAGAAAAATCCGAGATAGCTACATAACTTCACTCATATGTACTCTTGTTTAGTGTGCTGTGTACCTGTATGCGATTACATCACTTTTATAGGTACGTAATAACCAGAGAAGCTTACTAAACAAACAACTTAAGAAATATTTTTTCTCTGCAGCTAAGTCTAAGGAAATCCCCAGTTTACGTAGCTGGGTTGATAAGGCTATCGTAGTTCTTTAGAGCATAACATTACTTCAGAGAGCTGGAGTATGTCCCGTTCTCTGGATGTCATATTATTTATTTTGGATATACTGTGGGCTCTTCACTCAAATATATATATTTCACTTCACACCATCAATTAATCTCAAATAATACTTTGATTCTCTAGAAAAAAGTTTGTTAAAATATTATTAATTTTTTCAATGTTATATCGTAGTAAATATTAGAAGGATGGAAGTTTTACCATTCAAACCATATACTTATGCAATCATCTGGCGGCAAGGATCGACTCTATACCTACAGTCCTCTCAACAGCATGCAACAACTACCGGCACCGGGCCCAACCCTCAGATGTGGGGCCAGCAGATTTCACTTCTTCCTTAGTAAGAGTTTAGTTTCAATGTTAATATATTTAATGGAGAGAGAGAGAGAGAGAGAGAGAGAGAGAGAGAGAGATTGGATATTTGTAAGTAGGTATGTTCCGTGTATGAGGCCGCCACAACGCATGTGGATAGGGACTGATACATGGATTTTCAGGCACACGACCAGGAATAAGCTACAGTCATACTTGCTATCGGTCATTCATTTGCTATTGGTCATTCATTTGTTCGTCATGCCAATATCAAACTCCTTAGCTAGGAGGCGCTGTTTTACGCAGGGAAGGAGGGTCGATGGTATTACGTGTAGGTTCTCTAGTGCAGTGATTCTAAACCTTTTTCTCGTCAAGAACCCTCTGAGTTATAAGACCATCTACCCGAACCCCCAGTAATTTGATATCGAACAGAATGTTAATCTAGTGACTGACAATAACTCAATATGCAGAGGTATTCTGTATATGATGTATCATTAAATCAGCCAATAAAGTACCTCTGAAAATCTTCTCGTGAACCTCTGGGGATTCACGAACACCAAATTGAGAACCCCTGCTGTAGTGTATCCAGAAGAGAGCGGTATCTCCTAACGCATAGGTGCCTTTATATATATATATATATATATATATATATATATATATATATATATATATATATATATATATATATATATATATATATATATATATATATATATATATATATATATATATATATATATATATATATATATATATATATATATATATATATATATATATATATACACACACACACACACACACACACACACACACACACACACACATAGAATAATAGAAAAAAAATATTGTTTTGCGGCGAAATGTTGATTTGTCAATTAACTGTCAAAAGTAAGACAATGGACAGCACAGCAAGACGTTGATGATATCAAGATCACTACCGTATGTAGCGATGCTGAACATTGGTGTGTCACGTATATTTCGTAACATTAACATTTCAGCTTAACTTCCATTTGAATTTTGTTATTATTCGTGTACAAGTTTCTTATATTTCACTATGATGTGATAGCCTAATGAAGATAGAGTTCGTCGGGTCGGAGACAAACGCTCATTTCTGTCTAAATGGCCGCCCTTTGAACTTGTGGCATGTGCTAAGATAGTCCTCGTCCAGGTACACAGGTACGCTGTGACATCCTGCTTTCCAAAATTTTCTTCCTCCAGACACCCATTAAATCGGTCAAGCCGAAGTAAGGAAGAACGAAATGGGTGAGCTGAGTGCCGATGGAGAGCCACGCACCGTTCCGTGGGAGCACGTAAGATCTTTTTTACTCGTTGAAGACTTGCTGAGCTTCCAGGCGAACTGGTGAAGCAGACGGATTGTGATGGCCTGCTGATACTTATTAACTACTAGGCAAATTTCTTACAAGTTACGTCGATGGCGTTAGCTTGATTTGATTTGATTTGATAAGTTTATTGTTGAAAAAAAAAAAAGTACAACAAAGGAGATGGGAGGAGCCTGCCACCCATCCCCAAAACAAATGTTGCGTTAGCTTTACTGAAAGGAAGAAAATAATTTAGTTATGCAATAAGTCACTTGATTAAAGTCATCGCCATATAATAATCTACATGCACCCATTCCCGTCGTCTCTCACAATAGAACACTATAGAAAGTGTGGCAAAGGTGTTGAATGGAACAGGACAGTGGGTGCTGGATGAAGGTAGTACCTACATACAAGCCTACATACACACATACACACGTAGGCGGGGATCCTCCCTAGTAACAGCTGGTAGTGCGTGCCTGGCTTAAACTTGGCCCTTGGAGAACAGGCCCAGTTTTTATTTGGTCCCCGTTGCGTTCTGCTCCGGAGCACCAGCCTCAAGGAACTGCGTCAACAGATG
>NC_059303.1:12960359-13030359 GCF_017591435.1 Portunus trituberculatus | reverse complement strand
TCATCTCCTAGACTACATTATTGTTATTATTATTATCATGATATTATTATTATTAGCATAATTATTATCAATATCATCATCATCATCATCTTACAGCAAACAATATATAGATAAAATACCTCACAGATTGGCTACCTACTAGCTTATAGCTATTCTCGAGTTTAGTTATATGGGTGGAAACTAAAGAGCCTAAAATACCAGGCACTAGTACAGAAGTATATTATTTTCAAGTCTAGGGCATCGTGGAAGTTACGTCATGACTTTCCCCAGCGGGGAAATAGTTCCTGGTTATTCTCCCTTTAAATGTGTGTGGAAAAAGAAAAAAAAAAAAAAAGCGAATAGCAAGCAAGGGAATATTTGCCTAACTAGGACAGGAAATGTAAAGGTCACTGCCTCTAAAAGCTACAAATGATAGTGCACTGCCAATATGTAACATTCCTGACATTATCTTTTGACTTCAAGTTTCAAGTCATACCCTTTTTTTTTTTATCAATAAATAACTATTTGATAACATATAGACTAGAATAACATTCCTCTAATCAATATGAATATTTTCAATATACTACTACCTTACTTACGTATGCGAGATGAAGTCTCTCAAGTGACCTACAATTCCTTTCTGCTACAACACTTGCGAGGCCCATTAAATCATTTCCTTTATACTTAAATACTCAATAATAAAGTCTTTCATTAAAGCAACATAAATTTTATTAATGAATTTATAAACCATACAGCAGTATTATCTACTATTTATTGAAAGTATTACAATGATGTAAGCCTTCCACTGTAAATCCAATTTTTTAAATCATCTCAAATTAAAATTAGATTTCTAAAAAGAAAGAGATGCCCTTCCCTACTCAAGGGCTGCTAATTTCAAGTAGGTACGCACATACAATATTAATAGGGTAACGAGACAAATACATATACTAATCTCAATACTTATTTGAAAGTCATATTCTAAAACTTCTCTCAATAATGTAAATAATACTGGATATCCTTCCTTGAGCAATGGCAACAAAAGACTCCAAATGCCTCCATGATTTCCTCTTTCCTATGAGTAGTAATAACATCTCCTCCTCACACTAATAAATCTTCACAACACGTAGCTTCACCCTTCTTTCATGACATAATTCATCTCACAGTAATTATTCCATGTTGCTAACTATTCTCATCTGATTAAAAAATAAAGGCTATTGTATATCACACAAACTTATTAGAATATTTAGTATACATGCATTAAGCTACTTTTTTTTATATTAACCAGAATAATAATTTGTGATTAGTTAAGGCATAACAAACTGCCTTATTAAAGCAAAATAACACACAACTCTGTTTTCATCCCCATCCTGCGTGCCATCCAAACATGACAATAATAAGGATTACAATACAGGTAATCTAGATGTTTCTGAAGTCTTGGAAATGTTTTTTTTTTTTTTTCTAATACTTGTATTCAATTACAATTAAATGGTGCTGATGTGTAATATCAAATTAGTATCATGTTATTTTATACTTCCTTCAATAATTGTTATCTAAGTTTAGATAAAAAAAAAAAAAAAAAACACTGTACTATACAATGGAAAAAACTGAACAGCTTGATACACAACTACAATATATTTTACAGTGATGCACTTGAGAAAAGCTTAGTTTATGATACACAGTTGATAAATGTGTCTGATCTGATAATATTGGATTTGCTTTCATCCATCAACTTAACACATATGCCCATAAAAACCTGTTTAAAAGGCTTTACTAAAGTGCATTTCTGTAGTCACTTTGTAAAATATCCTAATTTTGGCCACTACACTTGCAGAAAACTATCAAATTTTTTATCTACTGTAATTAACTTTGACATATTTCTTAAATTTTATAAATGGCTTGACACTTGGTACATAAATAAATGTTTCTAGAAATGCAAGATTTTCCTTTTTATAAGTGGTATATTATAACTGTAACTGGTCCTCAGTAAGTATTCTTAGGTGATAATAATCTATACCAACAACTGAAATGACTATGTTTTCATAGAAAGTGACTCTACTGGTAACTGGACTGGCAGCATAATTGACAAATTAATATCTATAAGTATATACTACTAGACATGCAAATAACAATATATCATATAACTCTGAAATTTTAACATTTATCTACATCAATAAAACTTATAGGAAACTAGGTATCACACCAAGAAATATGCTAATAATATATTAATGTAATGTTAATGTACAAGTACAACAATTAATTCTTATAAAATTCAAAGAAATATTGAAATTCTGAGTACTATATATGCAAATGCTCCATGACAGATAAAAGTAAAGGTGCTAAGGATTAAAGAACCCGTCCATTAGCTGCAAGATATGACAGAATTATTTTGTATTGAGCATATAGGATGAGATAAGTCCCTCATAGGGATTCTCCTGACCATCACTCTCACACACAATACTACTCTTGCTCGATACATTAACTATTTCCTGCTTCACAATCAATCTGAAGACATCCATTTCTTTAGTAAAGATGAAAATATTATAGATATTCAATTCCTTTGAGTATAATAGCAATAAGTTTGGTGTATATACCACCACACTTGACAATGGTGCTTTCTGACATTGCCTGTGCCATACAGCGACTGACTATGGTCACTCGGGTAGGTCAGGTGAAGGAAGGAGACTGAACTCACTTTCTCTGATCACCATTAACTTTGGAAACTTTCCTTTCTACATCTATACATCTGTATATGCTTCAAAGAAGGAAAAGAGCTTAACTAAAAAAAAAATTGGAAAAAAAGGGGGGCAACAGAGGTCATTTAACTGACAACAGTGGTATTCTCAAATCATCTTGTGATACAGGTAGGTTTGGCAGGACATGCCTAAATGCTCAAAACAAAATAGTTCTATTAAGAGAGTATTGCATTATAGCACATATCTTGTCATGAAAGAGGACATACAATAAAAACCTAATAACACTCAACAGACTAGAGTCAGCCAAGGGTGACAGGCACAGGCACCACACTTCCTTCCTTCCCACTACGTTCCACCATCGGGAACTACTGGACATCAGTTCAGTGATCTTCTGTTATCAAACATTATCAATCTTAAATCAGATACATTATTTTGGATAGTCTGATGTATCACAAACTAATGATGTGAGAAAAAGTCTTCACCTTGATTTGATGTTGTGAACTATACCTTCATCATCCACATATTTCAATCAGAGCACGAACTGATTCTCAATTGCATGATGAAGTTTTCCTAAGAGCCTTAGTCTTTGTGTCACGAAATATTAATCTAGGAGTTCATCAGCTTTTTTTTTTTTTTTTTTTTTTATATATATTACTATTCAAGACAGCAAATCATGTCACACTGCATGCAAAATGGTGGTTGTCATCTCGGATCTCAGGTCATTACCTACATGTCCATGTGAAGCATAAGCATTTCATAGCAATCTTTAGTGATCACAACACATCTACCTGTTCTCACACAGGTAAAGATATTATAAGTATGTATCAGAGACAAAACAGCAGTAAAATCTGCAAAGGCAATTTTAAAAGGATAAGTTTTGCACTGAACACTCATGACATTTATGTTAGTAGATAAGTAGTCGATACAATATGGAAGGTTGATGGTAGTTAATGCATACACTATGCAAACCAGTGGGTTTGTGTTCTGAACAATACACAGCAATGCATTTATTCATTAGTGAAGTGAAAAGTTTTTTTCACTGTATTCTTTTAACAATAGAAAATTTAATTTCATATCCTGCAATACTTAAATAGGGTTCTAACCCAATCACTATTGGTTCTGTTTTTCTCTACATGGTATAAGGCTCACAGGAGCTGCTTTGTTGTTTCCCTATTTGGGTTATGGAAGGGGTGAGCCTTGCAACAAAAACTAATTCATATAATGGGTACTGATAACTACTATTGAAACAATATAGGGACAACTCCAGACTTGGAATGTAGAAAGCAAATGGCATGTATTATATTCAACATCATTACTGCAGAACTGACACTTACTCAGCTTTACTGCCTCTCTGCCAAAACTAGAGTTTCTTACTCTAAGAAGTATATCTTAATGATCTTAATCACATGAAAAATTTGAACCCTAGATTTTCTATTTTCTAGTCAAGCCTATCCCTACCTTAAATGTTACATAAATGCAACTTCAAAGTTTGTATTTTTCTGGAATGGGCATCTTTAAAGTCATGCCCAAAGAATTTAGACAGGCCATCTTGTTTAATATTTCCAGTGATATAATAGCTGATATCAATGCAATGGACATGCATTCAAGGGATATTCTTTGAAAGCACCACAACAAACAAATGGTGTGCTAGATTGAAGTGAAGAGAAGAAAGATAATGTAAGCCTTCACAAACTACTTGCTGCCCACAGGCCTCTGCCTGAACATGACGAACATCAGTCACCACCACTACCACTCACACTGTATTCATGAATGATGGTAACTGAACCACATATCTAATTGAAATGATATTTCATGAATGAATTACAGAAAATTGAAAATACTGTGTTACACCCAACAATTTACTTAAAAATGTTAGCTCCTTGAAATCTCTGATTGAACTTTGAGTTAGTATATTCAGTCCATTAAAGTGGTGTGTTATACAAGTATCACAGTTCTAACTAAGGATTACTGTGTTAGTAAATCCAATAAATTTGTCTTATTCTCTTAAACTTAAGGTCCAACTCCTAAACATGAATCCACTAATTGTGAAACATAAATATTATTTACATCGCCCATAAATTGGTCTTGGGTATCTAAGACTTTATGCTAATTTCTCAAAAATTTCAATTAAGCAACCATAAATACTGACTTAGTACAGCTCTAAACTATTGCATCTGACTACTAGCACCTGTATCCAAGATGTCTACTAACATCATGAGGTAAAATTCTAATGAACATACATTTGAACTTTAAATAACATAAAATTGTGTTAAATATATGTGAGAATGCAAGTTGGGTACAATATAGCTACACCAGTGAGAGGATAAACCTCACTGCCAAGAAGTGCTGCTTTCCAAACATACAAGTAATCATTAGACAACCATTCTCCAGCTGGACAATCACTCTTAGAGCAGCCATGATGACAAAAAAAATAACAGAGAATTTTCATAACAGTAACAAGTACATCTAGAAATACATTGAGCTGCATAAGCACTAGTTTCACAAAATGTGGAACTTTAATGTAATGTCTTTGTCACATTAAATAGCAGAAAATAGGGGAAAAACTTAAATTCTTCAACAGCATCTCTCCATTCAGATAAATAACAGCAACACATTCCTCCATGAGAAGAGCAGGCTTGAAGGGTAACTATAACCTCAAATAGCATATGTAGGCAGTCAACCTATCACAAGGCTGTGGCATCTGTACAGTCAGACTACCAACTGACTTGGGTCTCAAATCTTTAGCTACATGTATGGATACATCATCAAGTGGCACTCCATTCTAATATAACATAATAGTTTGAATAAAAAATGTTGCATCGACAGAAACACAGATAGTCATAAATCTGGCAAATAATAAGAAATGCAACATTAGTTTTTAAGTGTGTCCACTTGGAATGAAAGATGAAGCTAAGGAACCTGCAAATTCTCACAGCACCTAAGATACAGCTGCACAACTATAATGGTGTGGCAGAGTTCAGTCATCTACCAGCACTTTCTTGTCCTCCTTGGGGTCAGATGATACTGGCAACTTCTTGTTCTCCTCCTCTTGGTTAGGTAAGACTGACACCTTCTTGTCTTCCTCATGGTTAGATAAGAAGAATAAAGGAAACATCCCAAGGAGGCAGCCAAGCACCACTCCCAAACCACGTCCCTGAAACACAGGTTACTAAGACACATTGTAATAGACAATACCCTGCAGGACACACACACACACATACACTGGAACAAGAGAGGAGAGAGATACACTTGACTGCAGTGTATAGGCTGAAGAATGGATTTAAAAAAATGGACCAAAAGTATTTGATAACACAGGATGCAAGAGATTCAAGAGGACAGGGAAGAAAGTAGAAAAAGGCCACTTGTAAAAAGGGATAAAGAAAAGTTCTTTTCAAAGACAAGAGAGAGAGAGAGAGAGAGAGAGAGAGAGAGAGAGAGAGAGAGAGAGAGAGAGAGAGAGAGAGAGAGAGAGAGAGAGAGAGAGAGAGAGAGAGAGAGAGAGAGAGAGAGAGAGAGAGAGAGAGAGAGAGAGAGAGAGAGAGAGAGAGAGAGAGAGAGAGAGAGAGAGAGAGAGAGAGAGAGAGAGAGAGAGAGAGAGAGAGAGAGAGAGAGAGAGAGAGAGAGAGAGAGAGAGAGAGAGAGAGAGAGAGAGAGAGAGAGAGAGAGAGAGAGAGAGAGAGAGAGAGAGAGAGAGAGAGAGAGAGAGAGTATATGTTAATCAAACTGTGTTAAAATGCTATAAAGAACCAAACCTAAGTAAAACTAAGGTATAGTCAAAGAATATAAAGCCAATCTCTCCTTTTTTTGAGTGAGGGCATAGTGGCCTGTGCACCACCAAATCTCACCATGTTAGCTGACCACCTTGCTGCCACACCTTCCAGCTGCTCAGGACTCAACTCTGGTGCCTTGATCCCCGTCTTGACAGCAATGTTTTCCACGTACCATGCAGAGCCGATGCCTGCCAAGTCACTAACTGTGTTGCCTAGTGCTGCTGCTGCCATGGTGCTGATGCCCAGACCAGTGCCAATAGTGAGGTCAATGTAGTCACCCTGCAGGAGACATGGCACTGTACTCTTGTGGATACTCATGAATGAAAGCCTTGGAAGACTCAGATTCCTGATAAGAGGTAGATAAAGATGTTTTATGAGAAATATGCTTAAATTCATAAGGAAATATCTTCAAATCTTGGCAGTAAAGGGAAAAGATTTCTCAGTTTAAGCACAATGCACCAGCTGAAGAAAGGACAGGTAAGGACACACCTATAAAAGGTAGCTAAATTCACACGGCAAGATTACAACTAATATACAGAATAAAAGTACAATCATTCCAATTGATAATAGAAAAACACATTATAAAGTTCTTTATCTATCTATAAACCTATGTACTATATCTGACTTCTAATCCTAAGGAATATCCAAAGGGGATAGCCAAAACAAAGATGTCCTTGTATGCTCTCCTTACTTACTAAGGCTAAAATTCCCTCAATATTTTTTTCCTCGCCTTTCTGTCACACACTTAAGAACTCTGTCCTCCATTTCAGTGGACGTCACTCCCTACATAATGCACTTGTCATCTTATATATGTACACGCTTGGTTAAAGATTTGTTAATGAAACTAGATATGACTCAGTGTTTACAGGCAATACAAACAGACTCATGGACAGAACAAAGGCAGCTTATGCTTACATTTGAATAAAATATAACTAAAGCCATTAGTCCAACAGAGATACAGTACACTGAGATCTTAGGTACTGTATGTATTTCATATTCTAAGTGTGCAACAAAAAATCATTTTAAAACTGTACATGTTTACAATGACTCCCTGTAGTGACTGGTTCAAGTCAGTATTAATATGAGAGAAGAATCTCAGTTTGTAAGATTAAAAATCTCACACTAACAGCTGATGTTTGATATCCTTCTTATTGAGTTCACCCTAGAATGTGTATTAACAGTGTCAATTACATGAAGATAGGGATGGACTAAGATGATGGTCACCTTTAATCACCTTACCTTTCCAATACCTACTTGGTACCAGTGCTTGTGGCAATCTCGCAACTTCTACAAAGTTAATGGTAAAGAATAATTCTATTCTGTTAATGTTAATGAATAATTTAGCACTGAATTCAATGTGTAATATTCTCTCAAATAACCCAATCAGAAACTTGAAATATACTGCATTAGATTTGTATGCTTTATGATGTGAAGCTGTACAACATACCTCCCAATACTGAGAGGCAACAAAGTCTGTAGCCAATACTTACAGCAACTATCATGATTAGATTATCGAGGAAGCCAAAGCCAATGAAAGGCAGAGCGTTGTGGACAGCCACTGGAAGCACAGAGCATGGTCAGTGATGCCTCGATCTCCTTTCCTACTGAATTTACTGCAATCAAAGCTAAAAACAACTTTTCTGATAAAATAAACCAGCTACACCAAAGAAAGCTGAAACTGTATAAATTCACACACAGTCATGCTACACCTCAATGACAGTTTCATGCTAACATGAGATACATTATAAACTCAATACCAGTACAAATAAACTCATGAAATCCTCAACAATGAATTAAATTGAAATTTAGATCTTAATTTGAGACTCAATTTGGATATCTGTTATCCATGTAACTTTTTATAAATTAACATGAAAACATTTTCAAAAGTCTATCCTAAGAATCACTTGCTCTTTATTCCACCTATGTGTATCCTGTCTGAATCTAACATACGTATGCATTGGTTTCATGCATACATGTTTATTTTAGAAAGGCAACTAACATTTAGAAGCATAAACATAAAACTCAAGTACAAGGAATTTGAATTGAACACTGCTGAACATTGTTCCAGATCCTTCCCTAGGTGCTTGCATCCAACAAATGAGGTTCAGGCCTTAGCAAGGGAACAGGAAACTTGTGCAGATAAGAAGGTATCATAAATTAACCAAGGAAATAAAATAAACAAGTGACCACTTGAGAGTTGAGATAAAATTGCACAATGAAACTTTTTTTAACTAAAGCATCACACAAAAACATTAAAAAAATATTAAGAATAGTTTGAATAAGATATTAATACATGTCTCTTTAAATGAATCCACATATCACAGATGTCATTGTACCAAAAGGATGTGAGACCTGTTTATGTAGGTCGCTGTCTTCACACAAGGCCAAGCACTGATGAATAGGAGGAGTATACAAAAAATACATCATACATACACTGTCTGAGCTGTGCAGCAGAGAGTTTGGAGGTTCTGTTCTTCTCAGCTGAAAGAAAATCATAAAGTATTTTGAATTAAAGAAATTAGACATTCTATTCAGTACTTCAACTCTGACTGAAGATCCTTTTTTATAATTGCCACAGACATAGTTACAACTTTCAATAAGTTCAAATTACAATTCACATGAGACCATAGAAAAAAAATAATATTAGTAAAAAATCTTTGAGGAAATTTACAATAATTTACAAAGTGCTTTTTCACATATCCATAACTGAATAAGATAAGTTGTTTAGAAACAATTAGTAATGAAGATGATGATGATGATGATAATTAATAATATTTGTAGCTAGTAACATCAATAATAATGTAATAAATAAGGATAAATAAACAAAATAAACAAACAAAAAATCTAGAAGCTTGTCATTGTGTGCCTGGATTACACTTGAAGCAAACTGTGCTCTCCTCTCATCTTCATAATCCTCACTGGTTATTTTGTAGACAGAAAAGGAAAGAATTGCTATAATTGTTTTTGGCTTTGCTACAACAAGACTTACCTTTAAAGTCTTCACTGTACTAATTAGCTTGCTTTCAAATTACTTTTTAACTTATCATGTTTTTTTCATCTTATTCATTACTTGGGCACCACAGGTGTTAAAAAAATCCACATACATATATGATGTGAAGAAAATGCAACCCAATTTAGAAGACAAGAAACAATATCCAAGATTACAGAAAACAAATACAAAAGAAAAATTCATGTAACTTACCAGTGAATGAATGAAAGAAAAGAAAAGAAAAGAAAAGAAAAGAAAAGAAAAGAAAAAAAAAAAAAGTAAAGAAATATAATAATCTAAATCAATGAAACTTACCAGCTTTCTTTCGTAGCCATTCTTCTGGGATGGCACAGTAGGTGCCTGTTGGGTCAGGCTGTGGGGAGTGCAGGGAGGTGGGCCGGCCAAAGCGAGACCTCCACCGCCATGATGCAAGCTTCTCTGGACACACAAAGTGTGAATGAATATTTGTTTACAACAAAACTATTTCTATTAAGGTGCCAAGTTATTTTCAATCCTTACGATTTACCGTTTAGAATATACCTAAAAATTCAAATTCTAAAATACATTTAGTTCATTACTAAGCAAGGAACTTATACAATACCTAATATTCTCTTATACAAATTCCCTTTTCTTAAGCATATGAATAAAGTAGTATGAATACAGAAGACACTAACAATGGAAATAAAGACGGCTCCTGTATGTCTTTATTCTTCAAAGATCTGGTCATGTCTTGAAATAATCTATCACTGGATTTCATCACAAGATAATTATGAAATAATTTTTGCCTTTACAGACAGGTGCTAATTAGAATTAACACTTTCTTTTCCTAAACACTCTGCAAGCCTATTGAAACTATGCTTATTAGTATATTTTGTGGGGCCACCGTGGTACAGTGGAACCATGAGTGCTTTGGGGTCTGAGGGGTCTCCAAGCGCACAGGTTCGAATCCTGTCCACGGTCCGAGTATAGGTTGGACTTTCTCACTCAGGGCAACGGTTTCCTAGCAGGTGGGCTTTGAGATAGGAGGTACCCCAAAAAGTATCCCCTTTAGTCCATAAATTCCCGTGAAAAATCCACATGGTATATATATATATATAAAAAAATAAATAAATAAATAAAAAAAGGTGATTGGAATTAAGAGATCATCCACCTCAAAGTATTTCAACATGCAAGACACATTTTCTTCTCCAGACACCAGGTGTATTCACCTACATGAGACACACATGTTTATACTGTTTTGTCACTGTATCTATTGCATTGGGATCAACAATTCTTGTGGAAAGCTGTATACTTCTTGGTATCTCTCCTTCAAGGAGAGATACAAGCTTTTTAATAAAAATAAAATTAACAGACAGGAAATTCTACAATTCAATTTAATTTGTGCAAGCTGAATCATTCTAGTTATGCCTAACAGCATCTTTTCATGAAATTTCACAAGTAAATGGTATAGTTTTCCAACAGAATAAGGTTATTTATGCTGTGGGTGAGTTTCATCTAAAAGTAAAGTATAATTCCAGAATAAATAACAATGCAAGTTTATGAGTAACCTGAGAGTTACCTTCGGCCTGCTTCCTGGCAGCTTCTGCCTGGATTCTGTGGAGTTCGGTGAGGAGGACAGTCTGCTGCTCGGTGGACAGTGAGGTCACCAGGCGCCGCAGGGCTGAATCAGTGGAGACATTCAATCCCCCACCATCGCCCTCGCCTCCACTTTCGCCGGTCTCCAGTTTTTTGCTGATATTCTGGTCGACATCTTTGTGCTGAGATACTGTCGTAGTGTATGCCCGAGTTATGTAGGTACGTGAAGGAGGCGCAGGTGTCGCACAACCATTAAGACAAGTCCACAAAGGGCGAGAGAAGGAAAGTGTGGGTGGCCGCAGATGCATCGTAAACAAACCAGCAGCCGACGACAACACAGGCTCGTCTTGTCTTAGGGACTGAACATCGTACTCATTTGTTATCTGTTATTGCACCAATCATCTAAAGAGCGATCACCTGCAGAGTAACACACATGATGGTTAACAAGCAAATTTTGCCAATTTTAAATGATCTTGAGAGAAAAATATATAATTCTTCCTCCCCCCCTAAACTACCAAGTGCCAAAATTCTACTTTGTGCCCATATCATCTATGGGATACTCTTCAGCCTCCTTCTCACCGACGCAATGTTGCATTTCTTGATATTTTCTACTACTATTTCATGCCGACTCCACTGATCTTGCTAACTGCATGCCTCCTCCCGCGGCCTCAGCCCGCCGGTGGCGTTGCGATAACCGCACAAGCAGGACGAAGAGAAGAGGTTGCGTCATAGCCTACCGTGAGTGACGACACAGCGGAGAGGACATCCTTTCTCCTTGCTACGTTACCTCGACCACACTCAGCTCCTCTCCTTTCCTGCCTGAACAATGCCATTTGAATCAAGAGATTGTTTCAGTGTGAGTGCAGACAACAATTATTTAGTATGATTTACTATTTTATTTATTCGCCATTAACAATAGACCCTCGCTCCTTGCACGCCCACCCTACACCTGTCCTCTCCATCAGCGTGATGTAGCAAAAAATCGCGCTGTTATCTTTGAAAACCCTGTAACTACTCAATATGAATAGTCTTCTTAGGCATTCAACTTGCCTAGAACCTGAAGTGAACGTATGAAAAAATATAGATGTAAAACTTATACATTAAAATCTAAACTCATTAAGAACTCTTGTAAAGTCTTGTCATTTCCACTTTATGAGTATGCTAGCATTCTACAACGTAAACAAGTAAAAGAAAGATTGTATAAGTTACGTTTAACAGTATTAAACACAATTAAAAAAAAAAACATCTTTCACTCAGTGGCAGTGTTACACACTTAAAAGAGCATAGGCAATTCTATGATAGGTATCATAAAGGTCCAGTTATATCTTGAGATAAAATATCACCAAATACTAAGATGAAATGTTTGACAGTTAAGGCGACTGACACTTTCAACACAAAGCACCACTAAACGCCAAATATATTTCAAACAAAGTCGCGGGATACACTTCAACAGTAACGATCAAAACATTCGTAGAAACCCTAAAAAACTTAATACAAAAACCAAATAATGTAGTTAGAAAAAGATAAGAAAACATATTCAAATCAGCAGGTGGGAGGAGCTCCAAGCTAAGCGGCACCCTCGATCAGTTGACCGACCGGCTGGTGTGGGGGGGTAATATATCCTGTCTCTCATCACACCAAAATAAAGCCATATTGAGTCTGTATGGTGTGATGTATATAATGATGGGCAGGTGACTCCACTGTGAGCAATATTTGACCTAAAGTGAGTGAGAAATTAAGCCAGTAATATTTGATAATAGGGATGACCTGCCTTCCCCTAAACTGACTGACTGCACCAGGCTGCTGCATGGCCTGCCTCTGCACCTGGCGGTGTTGTTTAGCACAACACCTCAAACCATCCCTGCTGATATGGAGGAGAGTGCTGTGAGGGGTAGAGTGATGTGGTCCACCAGAGAGTGCAAGCCATATATACAGGCCATGAGATGTGCTGCTCGCCGTCTTCAGATCTGCCTGGCTGCAACTGTAGTGGGCAGTAAGCGAGGCGATGTTGCTCTTAGCATTCGCACCATCAAGTCTTTTGGGATGTGGCAGAAAAGGAGGACAGCCCTGGTCTCACGGCTGGTGAGGAGGCTGTGGTCCTCAAGCAGGATGGTTGGTGACTGCGGTGGTCTGACAGTGGCTGTCACTGGGCGGGAGAGGAAGTAGTGCAGCAGTGGGTGGCGGTTGTACATCCCGCAGTGGTCACAATCTTCAGACCTTGGAAGACAGTGTAGAGCTCTTCTATGATGCAATATCCCAGTCTCCCGAGTCACCCAGGGACCCAATGCAATTCTCCTGGAGGCGGCGTCAGCAGTGTCATTCCCTCTTACTGCCACGTGGCTGGGCATCCTATTGAGCCTCACCCTGTGTGGTGAGACTCTGCAGGCTATACCTAGGATGTCGGTGACGAAGCCGACATTGTTACCAGGATGCACCTGCTGGAGGACCTGCAGCCTGGTCCCGAAGTCAGTGTGCAGCACCACGGTGGTCTCCTGACGGTGGTGGCCGGGCGTACTCCAGGGTCAAGCGATCCGATCCATGGCCATAGGCCATGTTTCCGCAGCTCCCGGCAGGCAGCTGCATGGCAGAGAAAACAGCTGCTGCTCCCATGGAGGCAGAGGTTGGAAGTTGTAGACAGGAAGATTCGCCTGTTGTTTGTGTGGGGAAGAGTTAACGTTTTGGAAGAGCATCCGTGTCCTGAGTCAACGCCAGTCGCAATGCCTCCGTGTTGCACCCTCCGCGTCACGTAGCATCACCCTGGTCATGCGGCTGACGGTCATCTGCAGTACTCTGGACTTTTAGGCACCAAGCTGGCCTCGCTCTGCATGACACATTCACTGTATAATATATCCTCATGGCGGTGTTTTGTATCACTTCGAGCAGCCTCTATCGGTAGGGGAAGAGCTCTATGAGGACTGTAATCCAACAGAGAACGCACAGCTTCCACATAGTATAGCCGCAGGACGGAGAAAGTGACCCTCGCCGTGAGTCGATCTCGTCATGGTGCGTATCACGTTCAGCCTGGCCTGCGTCCTCTCCCTCAGGTAGGCGGCTTGGGCTATGAAGGCAGCTCTACCTCTCTATTGCGCAGCAAGACTTAACCAGGTACAATCAATCAATTATATCTTTCTAAGAGAAAGTTTCTCTGGTAAACTCTGACACTCCTTGCCTGCTTCTGTAGTTTCATCTTCGTATGACCTGTGAACTCATGTAAGGAAGCGCGGGAGGGTGGGGGAGGGGGATGTTCAAGACTTCTATCCCATTCTCGTGGCCAACTCTCGAATTTGCTTGGGGACTGGCAACTATAAGTGGACCTTCTGTTTAATTGTTTGGGCCACATTTTCCCCTTTGTCTCTCTCTTCATACGTCTTGTTTCGTCGCTGTCTCGAACGTCGATTCTCTCTCTCTCTCTCTCTCTCAGCCAAAGGGTGCCCCAGATTTCCATCCTCCCATGTCATCACCTCAACTAGGCGACACTTACATCTATTCCAGCTTGCAAGAAAGAACTTCAAATAAGTAATAGTCGTGCAGGTTGTCAATACATATATACATTCGTAACAATGTATACTACTAAACGCAGTGCAGGATTGAGATAACTTGGACAAGGTAAATGCTAGGGGAATCACGTAGTAAAAATTGAGGTAGAAGAAAATACGAATAGGTTTCATTATCAACAATTTACTACAATACTTATCAAATCTCTGCTACGGAAACTATGAAAATATAAACTATAATCAGTGAGATGAGTAAACGGAAAATCACACGGGTGGATTTCCTTTCTGCACGTTGCGCATGTCGCGAGTCATCTCGCCAAGAAACCACAACAAAACAAGCAGTGATTGACTTACTGTGTTACTTTCCTCCCTGAACGTGTTCCTTAGACATGGCTGGAGACGAGTACTTTGCGTCCAAAGGCTCACTGAAGCTGAAGGGCGTGGCAGATTCTGGAATTAAAAAGTAAGATGATTTGCAAATTCTACACCTGATATTTTATTTTGGTAGCTTGGCATTGGACCCAGTAGACGCGGTAGAGGCTCTTGAGGACTGTATTGGTAGTCTGTACTACTCATGACTTGGAGCTCACAAGTGGTGGCGATTGTGGTGGTATTGTAATTTATGATCATATAATTTCTTTGAATACATGCAAAACATGGTTAATGTCACCAGTAGCGGCAACGTTATGCACCCAGGGGGTGAATGCGGCGACAAGGCAAAACCAAATATTTTTTGCAAAATGAAGAAAACCAAACGAGGGACAAAATAATTGCAAATGTAATAGTATGCAGAAGATTGTCAGTGGAAGAAATTGAAAATAGAAAATTTATTATCAAAATTTGAAAAAAAGACCAAACAAGATACGTCAAAAATAGAATACAAACAAAAGGACAAGAAATATACACCAGGGTGGGAACTGATGCCAAGGCATTCAATCCCACGTCCACTATTGCAATGGACTGGGTTTTGGGAGCAGAGTGGAAAACCTAAGCTAACTGTGACTGTGACCCCTGAACCGTGACAAAGAACACTAACCTAACTAATCTTAATGTAACCGTCAATGGACACGAATTCATCCTAGATTTGACTATACATATCAAGCAAGGCTAAAAGAAATGATGCTGTGGGAACTACATAATGTACATACTGTATTACAAGGGTCAGAAGGTGGCACAGGCAACAGGAGCCACCTTACTTGACTCTTATTTCATTATTGTCCTTTTCAAAGAGTAGAGCGCTGGCCGTAACGTTAGTTAATCTATTATGAATACATAATGTGCTGTGCTGAAATATTGTACAGATCAGCTTGGAGCAGTGACTGTAAAGATTAAGGGAGCCTTCCAATTATTGGTGATTCTGCAGCACTATGAGGTATTCCTTGTATCATTTTGACTTACATTTGTTAGATCTTTCAATGGCCTCTTATGCTGTGGCCATCTAACCACTTAAAGATATCTTGGCACACTTTGTTCATAGAGTGCAAGAAGAGGTAGGATTTACTATGTCATTTGTTGTTCTTTAAGGTGGTGTTGGTAATCAAGCCTTTGTAGGCTACTGTTATAGCTCATACTCCTCGCCATTCAAACTATATTGCACTCACCTTTTATATTCTTGATTGCATCTAGAGTATATTCTTGATCAAATATGATACTCTAACTGAATTATGATATTTTTAGTATAAATCTGCTCATCTTGATGTTTTTTTTTTGTGAATGTTTTCTTTCTTTCCATTTTCTGGAATCATTTACTTTTTTTCATACGTTCTCCTTTTGCATTAACGAAGATTACATTGGATCAAATTATTTTAGTTGTTGCCGATCCTATTGTATTATTATTTTTTTTTTTTTTTTTACATTACAAGGGCACTGGCCAAGGGAAAACAAAGTGTTGGAAAAAAAAAATCCCGCTGGTTGCCAGGCCCTGTTAAGAGGAAAGTAGGAGAAAGAGAAAAAACAAAAAAATCTAAAAGGAGGGTCCAGTTAACGTAAGAGGTGTCTTGACACTCCTCTTTTGAAAGAGTTTAAGTCATAGGCAGGTGGAAATACAGACACAGGTAGAGAGTTCCAGTTCTCTCTCTCTCTCTCTCTCTCTCATTTAGATTACACAAGGGCAAAGTGCCAACCACTATTTAATAGAAATAGAGTTGAAAATTTATAATAGCCTATATTTAAACATTAATGTAATCATATCTGTTGTGTGTGCACTAAATGTTCATTAATCATAGTAGGTTAATGTTATTTCTAAGATGTAGGGGAAATTATAAAATAGAATATATTTTTTATTCCCTTTTCACAGTGATTGGCATTTTTCCCTTTGTTGCAGCCAGCTGGCCATGTGATGTGCCCAAAAAAGAAAGGCTGAATTAATGAGCCAAAAAGAAAACGTGATTTTTTGGTATCACTAGAAGTGCACCCCTTTCTTCTATAATCTGTTATTGAATTTCTCTCTGTTGCTGAGAACAAGTAAACAAGGCAAGTAAAATGTAGCTTTCCCAGGTCCTGCATAGCTATCTGGCTGGCTGGCTGTGGTCTGGCATTAATGGAGAGCTGTGCTCATCACCATGGTCACTAACCAGTAGCCATGTACATATAACACCCTCTGTGGCACCCATAGGCTAATCAGTTCACTCCTTTAGATAGCCTTAGGACTGTTTATTGTGGGTCCTCTTTGTGTCATGTCTACTACTCAGTCCATTTTCTTTACCTTTTCTGGCAAGTTTGTGAAGATGAGCAGCAGTGAGGCTCAGCCTGGTTAACAACAGTAAATGCTACCAAAAGCACACTATAAAAAAAATAACACAAAAGTACTAGTGATAGAAATAAATTTCTAAACTTGGATCATACTTGGCAACTTCTTTAAGTAAAGGTCTTTTAAGTGGTACAATGCCTGGTATCTGAGAATTAGAATTATTAAATCCTCTGGCCTCAGTGTAGTAAGGTCAGGTGTTAAATAGCAGAGAAACTTATGATACACTGGACTGTATGTTCCTTGTGTCATTATAAACTTAAACCTTAAATTGTTAAACTAAAAGTAATTTTATAGAGTATTTTCACTTGAAATAATTGTAACATTTACCATAACATATTTTTGAAACAGGAAGAAGAAGAAGAAGAAGGAAACAGATAAAGAGATGGCTGCCAGCATACAACGCAACACTTCACCCAACTCCACCCCAGAAAAAGAGGCTCCTTATGTTGTTGTCCGCAACTATACTGAAGCAGAGCGCAGATTTATGGAAAGACAAAGAAAAATGGTTTGAAGCTTCTTGTATTTTTATTATTGAGTCAATGTTTGTACTGGACATCAACTTTACTTCTCCCTGTTAAACCTGTTTTTATCAGTTCATTTCACTATATACAGGAAGAGTATTTTCATTTAATTGTATACTTTCAGGAAGCTGATAGAATCCTGAAGAAGGCAAGCAAGACTCACAAAGAAAAAGTTGAGGACTTCAACAGACACCTGGACTCCCTCACAGAACACTTTGACATCCCCAAGGTGTCCTGGACCAAGTAAAGCATTCTCTGCATTGGTTTGTGCAAAGCTGTGTGTGTTGTGATCTACGATATTTGTATAACATAGCCCACTATGATTACCAATGTGTTGTTGTTCAAGTAAAGATAGATAACGAGATAATCATCATGCCTAAAGCAATGTTCAACTATCACATATGAATAATGGTGTGCCGAACTTTTGAATAATACATTTTCACACTGGCAAGCTCTTTTATTGTATCCAGAGCTCAGGAAAAACCCACAAATCATTGTATTCAAAATGAAAAATGAAATTTCCACATCTAACATGATTTTGTTCAAAAAGAATGCAAACACAAAGGATTTGGTTATTACGTATATCAAACCATTCTAAAGTACAGCAGCTCTATCAAATTCATAAATACCTGCCACAATTGTAGATATTTACAGGTAATTATAAGAATATATTCATAATTGGTTACCCTGACTAATTTTCTTGTACCCCATGAAAGGAATAACACTGGCAATATATCAATTCATTCAGTCAATCTCACATGCTGGTTTGTAATGATTAACCACACTCACAAATGGAAGTAGCAAATTCATATAATTCCTTACCATTATAGTAAAAATTAATAAACAAAAGCTTTACAAAGAGCAGTTTATTCTCTATGGTACAGTCTATTAGTGAAGCTTTTACATAATCAGAAAACAAAACCTCTACAAGTCCCACTCACATCACAGAGGTAAAACAAACTTTTCTTCTTAACACAAATACCTACAGTAATAAATACTATCATTCCAACAGGGTAACAAAAATGTAAATAAAGGTTACTGAATAGAATACACATTTGAAAATAATCCATTATTACACATCTCTGGGTGCAAGGAAAACCAGCACTTGTTCTGTACACCTTTATTGACAAAATTGTATTGAAAAAACGTCCTTTTTAGAATACTGCACTTAAGAACCAAACAGCCTTGCATTTAAGGATTTCTGCTTCTAGTATATATTACTAGAAAGCATTTTATCATCAAACAATATGATGAACTCCCATGACAGGCAGGTAATGATGCCGTGCTCTGAAGAACCTATGGCTCTCCCACAATAACATACCAGCCAGGCCCAGTCCACACCTCAGTGGTCCAGGCATGGCACTGATGGGGAGCGCTGCCACCTGGGGTGGCTCAGCTATAGGTGGTTGACGACTAGGGGGTTAAGGGAGAGCCAGAGGGTCACTAAAGAAGGATGAATTTTGGCCATATGCTAATTAAGAAACAATTTTTTTTTCTATTCAATTGTAAAATAATCAATGTCCATTATTGTAACAATGAGCAATGGCCGGGTATAAAACAAAGAAAGCATGGAATATTCCAAATTAAAATATATTTCAAGACCATACAATGGCGAGGGACATGTAATAGACATTATAAGAGAATATTAAACAATAGCCTAGTTATGATGATATTTGAGGTGATGTGTTATGGTTGCTTACTTTCCACTTAATGCTGTGATGGAGAATCACACAGGCTGGAACGTGGTGGGCAAGATGTGGTAAGGTGAGAAGAGACTGAAATATTACACAAATCTAAGAAGATGCACTTGACTCCTCGACACCTGAAGATAATTGGAGGTTTCCATAATCACTGAGAACAAAGCTGGCTGGCTGGCTCGGGACACAAAGAATAAGAGTTACTTTTGGTGAACCAAGAAGAGAAGTCACAATAGTAACTGCTATTGAGGGCTCCAGTCCCTAGCTTTGTTTTGTAATTCCCACCCCCCCCACTGTTTGTCAACTGGCCACACACTAGCTATGTAACCCAAGAATTATAGTAAAGAATGCAAGCGTAATCATCAATCATAGGATTAGGTGACACTTTTGTGTACATATTACATCTAGGTATAAACCGGAGCCGCTGGTGGCAGTGGCACTTGACTTGAGGGATGAAGAGGAGTCCAGCCCTGACGAGTCCTTAACTTATTCTGCGCCAAAGGGTTGAGGCTGCTGGCCGGAGGTGGAGGTGGGTGGTGAATGGTGCATTAATGACCAGCCACCAGTGACAACGTGGTCTACACACCAGACAATAAAGTAAGAGGAGAGAAATGAAAATTGAGACAACATAACTAGCATCAGAATGAAAAGAATAGTAGCAAGTTGGCAGCAGCAACAGTAGCAGTCAGGGTTGTGGTGGTGGTGGTGGTGTTGGTGGTTATGGCAGTGGCGGGGGATGGGCACAGGCGCACTCTGCCACTATTATGCCACCAGGGGATCACATGGCGTACTTCCGGGTCCATTCTCTTGCAAGTTCATTGTACTTTTCCCTATCAGTCTTGTAGACTCGTGCTATCTCTGGCACCAAGGGGTCTTCAGGGTTGGGATCCGTGAGGAGGGAACAGATAGACAGGAGCACTGCAATAACAAAGGGTGGTCACTGATCTACTAACAACCTATCGAGTACGGACAAGAATGTCTGACTGAGATAAGGCTACGAAGGCAAATAAAAAAGTGCTTAAATCAATACTTTCAAAATTAATCCTTGCTTGGTAAGTGAACATTTTGACCTCTTAAACATGGAAGTCATAACTGTACCAGTGAACAAACGAAGCAGAGTCTCTTTCTTCCTGATGCCTTATTCCTTCAAGGGGTAGCCACCCACAGCAATCACAAACATCGTATAGCAGGAATGAAGACTCAATTCAAGCAGATACAGATCTCCAGCATATAGCAATTCTCATTTTGCTTCACATTCCGAGACTCAGACAGATTCAAGAAACAGCTGGCTGTACATGTCCCAGCCCACACCATTCCTTCTCAACACACCACCATCCTTGGCAAACAACCAATACCAAACTCATAGCTAAGTACTTTGTCTAATCACTGATCTGTGAACTAACAGCTCTCTCCTATCCTATGTCCACCTAGTCCAAGGTAAAGATCTATAACTTGGCACTTGCCTTTTATGCCAACTTTGCTATATATATCAACTTCAACCTTCCTCATCTCAACCTCACAAGCACCAGTTTCATCACAAGAATCATTATCACTATCATCCAAGTCTGGGATATATTCTTGCCCAGTACTGTCAGAAGGATCATCCATAATATAAGGAAGGCAGAAAACTCGTAGGAGCTTCAGCAACTCACCCCTTTTGCCAGCAAGAATGAGAAACATAAGGATAGTTCAGTGAAATGTCATCTACTCTGCTATGATGTCAAGGTCACAGGCTGGAGACTCTCACTACCAAGAGTCTCATTCAAATCCAAAAATTTTACTCTATTCTCTATTCTTCCAAGATTCACACCATATAAAGTGTTTTCTCTTAAGAATTGAACAGCACAGTACATGTAGTTTAAATTTGATAAGGTATTAATAATAAATAAGAATAGCTACACTATAATACTGAATTTAGTAATGATTTATAAAATTTTCTCCCTTTTCTTCCTCAGAGCAAATCAGTACAGAATAAATGCGATGTCCTTTTCAGGGAGTAGCCAGCTTGTGATCCTATCAAATCAGGGCAACTAACACACATCATTGTTTCACATGGCAGCTATTTAGTACTTATGAATTAATTTGAACCCATAGGACCTTCCTCGTCTCTCCCACATTCTTCCTCTTCCCCAGTCTATCTGATGAAATAGTTTGTTTATAAAGGGGGTCTTTTCACTGAGAGAATTGGGTTACTAACTATTACTTTCTTACAGAAAATTAATTATTCTTTTATCTAACTCATAGTATTTATACAATTTTTTCATAGTGTTTCATTGTAAGCGGCACAATAATATTTCAATTATACAATTTTCCCCTTGATGATCTGTATAACACTTGATAATACCTTTAAATATTTAAAAAAAATCAAGCACTGTATATATACAGTAAAATATGAGCATTTCTTAAGTCTTGATTCACATCACATGTAAACAATGGAGGGAAAAAAAAAGCCCTATCAGATGAGAAAATAGCTGCCGAGGTACTCCATCAGAAGGGAAGGCCAATAATATAACTTTATGAAATACCTTGCTCCACTGTACAGTATCCCAATCCCAAACATATAGTAAAAATCATTTGCAATTCTGTTTTAGGTTCAACTGTATCAATGGCACATTTCTTCACACTGATGTTTGAGTTAAAACGACATTTAGAGGCATACTAATATCAAGTGTCATGTTAAATAGGTATTTTTAACAACCTATATAAATAGTAACAAGACATACATTTCAGGGAACTTTAAAGATAAAATATAATCCACATCACCGTTAGCTTACCTTTAGAAATAGTTAAGGCGGGACTCCATTGGCTCCTGAGAATATCCAAACATATGGAACCATTGCTGTTAATATTTGGATGGTAGATACGTGTTGTGAATGCAACCTGTAACACAAAAAGGCAATTAGTAATTCATGTAACCACTACTCAAAAGTGGTGTCAATAAAGAGTGTGCATAGCTTTAAAGAAAAATTGGATAAGTGTAGATATGGAGACGGGGCCACACGAGCATAAAGCCCAGGCCCTGTAAAACTACTAGGTAAACACACACACACACACACACAAATATATATATATATATATATATATATATATATATATATATATATATATATATATATATATATATATATATAAAACAAATACAATGATAAATCAATCAAGCTACCAAAATATTATATGTTAGATGTGATGTTGCAACATTAAAAGAGATATCTATTGTGATTTAGCTTCATTGTTTACAGGGGAGACTTGTGCTATGCCTACTTCTTTGGTCTTGAGGGATGTCTGATGAGAGGGAATACATTGGAGACTGAGACTGCTAGATATAATGGTAACCATGATTTCACTATCCTCCTCTAAAACTCTAGCATCATTATGGAACTCAGACCTTCAACACATGAAAAATTCCACCTGGTTACTTGGAAAGGATCATATGGGAAGGTACACCTACTAAATGAAGAACAACATAAACAAATTAACCCTATTTGACAGAAGCATAAAATTACTCGATGACAAACTAGGATGCCAAACTAACATTTTCAGGATGTATATCACTAGATATTTTCTTATCCATTTGCCTAATACAGTATCCTGTAACAGCTGCCCTGTCTCTAAACATCTTCTGTCAGACCTTTATGTGTCTACCAAACACACTGGCTGTAGGCCAAAGTACAAAAATAGTCAACTGTCACCCAGTTCTGTGCCCTTTGGGTCAAACTCCTCACCTCAGGCAACCAACTTCACATTCAATGAACTGAATTAAAATTAATTAATCAAAATCCAAACAATAACAACTTTCTTGTATATAATAACCACATATTAATACATAATTTATGAGAGTTGCTGTGTATAAACAAGTAACAGTAGCCACAATAAAAGTTGTCTTTACTCACTTTTGGTGGTTTGAAGGGATAATCAGTTGGAAAGTGAATAGTAAGGAAAAATACTCCTCCTTGGAATGGACTCTCTGGTGGGCCCATAATGGTAGCCTGCCAGTGGAAGAGGTCATCTCCCACAGGTCCGGCAGAGCACTGTGCTGGGGGATCTCGCCCAAGGTCTTGCAGTTCCTGCACATCAAGACGTGTTAATGCTGTCATCTCAATTTTCTTCTCTAGTACCCAAATCTGCTGCAAATCTCCTTATACAATGTCTTATACAATATCTTAACTCTTTTCAAATAAAATCCATACAGTAGCTACAATATTAGAGAACCGGAAATTTACAATTAATACACAAACATCCCTTTCAAATAGAGAATTGTGAGCAGCTAATGCCATCATACACGTACATACTTCCAAGCTATATTGTGTTCAATCACCAATTCCTTATTTGAAAAATAAACATGGAAAGACTGAGAATGGATGGCTAGATGACTATTAAAGGACACAACTACAGAAGTAGTCCACAGAAAATAGTACAAAAAGAAAAAAGAAAAGTTGGCAGATGGCACATGCTGCCCAATCAGGACAAGTCAGTGCCCTCCATGAACACCTCTTGCCTCCAGCTCACACACACACGAGTGTGTGTGTGTGTGTGTGTGTGTGTGTGTGTGTGTGTGTGTGTGTGTGTTAAACTTGTGTTTGTTAAACTTAAATGGTGACCTCTCTCTCTCCATACTGAAAACCCCATTTAGATTGTCAATTAAGGCATATAACATTATAATGCTGATAACTGGTTTTCTCCCAGACATTCTATCTATAGTTTCTTACTAAATTGCATTAATGAATTGTACAAGTTGGTCACTCGCTTGGCATCTACAGTATCACCACCTTCTTAAAGTAACTATGTACTCTAAACAATTATGAGTTATTTATTTATTTATTTTATTTTATTTTATTTTTTTTTTTTTTTGTGTGTGTGTGTGTGTGTGTGTGTGTGTGTGTGTGTGTGTGTGTGTGTGTGTGTGTGTGTGCAGACAGACAGACAGACATTAACAAATGCTGTGCATATTTAAATTCATAAGCCCAACCAATTCAGAAGGTATGGCATACATGGCTGTCAAAATGTTTTATTACCTTAGACTCTGAAACTGACCACAACAAATATTGATACAGCAGCTGTAATGCTTTGTGGAGGTTGGCATGCCTTCCTTCTCTCCACACTAATATATTCAAGGCTGTGGATTGTTTACTAGAACTAACACAGTATGCTTGGAACCTGTACAACAGCTGGTGCTATGTACTATGTTCTATCCCAATGGTGTAAGCATAGCTGTTTGGAGTGCATTCTATGGAGCACACACAGTAAAAGTAATAATGCTTCATGTAGTGCATCCTCCACATCACATAAGTGCCATACAATGTCGTATGCCAGACATTAAGTCCATAATATAAGAGTCAACTTAGCACACCATGGCTGTCCCATACAGGTTTTAACAGAAATCATTCACTCTGTCATATTGTATCAAGCTCTAGAGATTTATCTGTTTTTATGGATATCTCCTTTATACAGCTGTCTCAGATCACTCAACTATTCAGTGTGTGTGTGTGTGTGTGTGTGTGTGTGTGTGTGTGTGTGTGTGTGTGTGTGTGTGTGTGTGTGAAATAAAAGAAAATAAAAAATTAAAGAAATAAAAGATATTGTTGCCAGTGCCAACCTGCATCCGTCAGACACTACCAGAAGCAAAACACAACACAAAACTCACTTCCCTATCAGCATCACAATTACACTCGACCCTCGAAACAATGAACAAATGTGTGCACGACCCTGTCCATAGATTGCAAAAGTCCGTTCTTTGCAAAAGTACGTAAAAAACTGTATAAAATGTACGTAAAATACTGTTTAATCATTAAGAAATCATTCAAGCAGTATTACAAAGCATTAACAACAACAAATAACCTGAAATAGATGACATGAGCATGGTCAGTTTAATAAATATTAATAAACAATACAGAAAACAAAGTTTACGGACAATCACGCACATTTTAATATTCGTCCATAGATTAAACCGGACTCCAGAATTTGTCAGTAGTTTACGAAATCCGTTGATGGGAGGTCCGTTGTTCCGAGGGTCAAGTGTAATTTGCTTCATGTACTTGTATAAGAACATTATATTTATTCCATTCCATATGCTGAATAATGAATCCTAGTCACAACAGTATGAGGCTAAAGGGTTTAAACAACATCTGCAGAAGTGTGGCAGGATGTTATTTATGTTAAATATCAAGCTAAAACAGCAGGATGTTACATGTTAAATAAAGGAAGTCCTAAATGTATCATCACCAAATATATAGCACCAGTGCTTCTATGAGGTTAGTAGTAGTAGTAGTAGTAGTAGTAGTAGTAGTAGTAGTAGTAGTAGTAATGATAATCCTTATCAATATAATTTTCATTTCTACTATGATATAGTTATCACTGGTTTCATTACTATTGTTTTCAAAATGATGATGGTTCTGAGGTTTATGTATGTAATATGTATGAGTCATAATACATGTGGCAGAATTGTGCCCACTGAACAAGACAAAACTACGTGATGGTCATCAGATGAAGACAAATCCTCTCACCTGAGTATCTTATTTACATCTTTATTATTTATCAATGTATATTCACCGGTATATTTATTTTTCTAGTACCAATACGCCCTTCAGTTATAGGCAACCAGACCACAAAGAAAGTGACATTCACATATCTTCTCCACCCCCTCTCTCTCTTTCTGAACTCTCTTACTCCAGGTAAACTCTTACTTTCTTCTGCTGAATTCTCTCTCTCTCTCTCTCTTTCTCTCCAGGTAAACTCTTACTTTCTTCTCTCTCTCTCTCTGGCATTAAAGGGTTAAAATCACTTTGAACGTACAATATATGTTATAACAATCTAAGTACTTCAAATTCCCTTGAGCATACAATGTCACTACAGGATGCAATAACACTTTCCATGTCTAGATGCACACACACACACACTAAGTAGTAAGAAACAACCAGTCATTCATCTCTTGCACGAAATCATAAGTATACCAGTTCACTTTAACAAATTTTCTGGTTGCATAATGATGTCAATTAGAATTACACTTCCATTCTTACTCATTCCATTCACATGACATCCCCACCTTAATTTCATCAATTCCCTTTTCTACAAACTGATAAAAGCTAAGGATTAGCTAAAATGTGTACCCAGTCTTCACAAACTCAAAGGAGTACTTTGACACCCCATCAGAGCCTCAATCTTATCAATGAATCCACAAAACTGCAAAGCCCTATCACAGCTGGACCCTCAAGTCCACACAACCTTAAACCACCTCATTAGCTTCACCTCACACTTTCTTAACATCAAAACCACATCCTCATTGTACCACCTCACCATTATTAGCACAAACCCTCCTTAATAAATCATTGCCACTAACCTCAATATTCTACACCTGTATCATGTCATTTGCCTTTTTTTTCATCAATTTGCCAATACAACACTACACAACCATCAAAACTCGCACTTACCTCCACCACTGCACTGCACCCTCACCCCTCGCTCGTGATGACTAATGAGGTGACCTGATCAACTCACGCTGGCCCGCACCTCATCTCACACACACTAGGCCGCCCCACACCTCATTCCTTCCTAAGCTTCCTCGCCCCCACCACAACCACCACCTCATGACGCCTCACTGTACCTCAACTCTTGGTTTCACCACACCTCACAACTGACACCACCACCACCACCACTGTCACCATTGACCCTCCCCGCACCACCACTCCCACCGTGCCTCCCCACGGGCCCTACCGCCCCACCACTGCCACACAGCCTTACCACAGGGTCTGGAGATGCCTCGGGGCGCGGGTGCCGTGCAGTGGGCGTGCGGGCGTGCAAGGACGAGCACGCCCGCACGCCTGCGCTACTGTAGTCTGCCTTGCTCCTACCACCTTAATACTGCCACAATCCTGCCTTTCCGCCGCCACATTAACCCACTGCACATAGTCCTGAGTCAGAGCCTCCGACCTTGACCGGGAAGTGTATTCTAGAACCTCACAAATACACGGAAAATACACGGACACAGTTCCCTCACAGCCTTCACTTCCCGGTGCCTGTTTGCTGCACGCAGCAGACTTAGCGGGCTTTTGTTTCGTCTGATGGGTGGTCCAGTTCAGTCTCTACACTGCAGCTTACCTTATTAATTCTTTTTAGCGCCATATCTGTGTGTAGGAGCTGTGGTGCGTGCGGCCTTCCCTGCCTGCCTCACTGCCTGGGTCAAGATGGTGGTGGCGGAGGCGGTCCTCGCCGCGGAGCAATACTACTCACACCAAACAATTACTACTAAACGATCACCACGCTGTGATTTAAACCATATTTTTCTTCTTATATATTTTTTTCCTTCTTGATTGTTGTTTTAAAACCTTTTTTCAGTAACCAGGGGGAAAGATAATGTCCGCAGCGAACTACTTTACAAGGGTGTTCTCCGTACCAGGCTCAGCTGACGATATCATTTCCTGCGAAAAAATACCTGTCCAGGAAAGCATGACTCATGTTGGAATATTATCCAGATTATGAAATTTTCAATAATTCTACCTTTATTAGTAAACTTTCTGTAAACCTTTTTTCCTTCTTACGTAAAGAGATTATTCTTGTAGACCATGTCGATTTTTTGGCTATAATGTCACTGTACGGCGGGAAATTCAAACATTGCTCACTTTCGAGTTATGAAACCAAGTTCCGTAACGATTTGATCCAACTTGAGTCAGATTTGCTGTGCGATTTATGTTAGATCTTGAGAGGCTGAAGCCCTGATAACTTTTGCTCATTTAATACTAATTAATCATTTAGGTAAACATTCAACAATAAAAATGTCATATTTCCCCCTGGAAGCATCATAGGAAATGCCGAATTTTATGAGGGCGAAACACAATGGACGTGAAGAGACTAACCTCTGACAGGATACCCCCTGGATATGAGCTCTGACATGCTCCTGAACAGGCCAAGATGATCACCAATGCTCATGGATTTTGTTTGGATTTGCAAGGTCCTTTCACTACATATAAAGTGAATCTAGCTGCATGTCTGCTAATAAAATATAAATAAATGAAAATCATATAGAAAGTGCAAATTAAACTAATGCTCTGTGAAAGGGTTAAGGGCTAATGTCACTAGTCTTTTTCTATATCACAATTTGCATTTCTGATGCTTATTCTTATGAGCGCCCTTCAAGAGTGTGGCCTCAATGGGACACCAAAGGAGTAAAAGGCAACCACCTTACCAAAACAAACTATCAGGAAACACTGGGGTACTTGTGACCATAGGAATAGGGCTTAATGTTGCTTTGTGTTAGGAAACTGATGTTCATTGGGTCTCCCAGAATCAAAGCCAGCAGTTCTTCAATTCTCCCATCAACCTGTAACGTGAATAGGATGTCCTTGGTTTCCTCATGATTAAAACAAAATACGAATTCATGTGTTACACTTGTATTTATCCGTCATTAGGGGCACATTTATTATTTCAACAATTTTACACTAATACAAGGCACTCCCTGTCTCAATTCCTTTTTCTTCATCCAGGACTTCCCCCAAAAATATATCAATTTACCTTAACAATGAGTACGTACATCACAAGAACTTGGCTTTCTTCTTTATTAATTTCTTTACATATAAACTAGAACCTATGTGGAATGATTTTCTTCTTTTATCATCCTTAGTTAATCATACCTTAAAATACACAGATCCAAAACTTGACAAATTTCTATATGTATCTGATCAGCAAAAGTGCTCACAATAACAATGGATATGAAACTTAACTTAGTTATTGAAATTAAAAATACAATGTAAGATGTGAGTGACCTAATAATCCTCACTCAATCTTTCCCACAGTAAAGAATAAAAATAATCATAACAATATAACATAATTGACAAAACCCGCAGATTAAAATAAAAAATCCATATTAATATAAGATGACTGACATAATAAAATCCACAAGATTTTACAGTCACTTTTATCAGTAATCACAACTAACACTATATATCACAATTACTGATGCAGTAAAATAACTGTGATCAAAATAATGAAATAAACACTCATCAACTTTGGATACACACAGTAATTTTCAAAAAGACTTGTAACATTTCAAAAAGTCAAACAGGCACAAAATCTTTGGTGACCATCAATGAGGTCCAGAGTGAAGGTGTGGTGCAACCATCATCCATGATGTTCAGTATTCCTGGGACTGACTAGTCTGTTTGGGGTGGGTGGAGGTCTTCTGAGGGAGGAGGACGGCTTGAATGTTGGGTAGCACTCCTCCCTGTGGACGGAATGATTGAGATGAATTAGTTCACATTAGTCTCCACACGGCAAAATACTACTTAATGTATCAATTAAGGCAATTCTGGATTGACTCGTCTCTAAACAAGAGTGTGGCGGACAGTAAAATTCAGCACAAGTTTAAAAAATAAATTACTCTAGGATCTGCATGGTAAAATAAATTGACAAGCCTGTCTTGCTTGTGTGTGTGTGTGTGTGTGTGTGTGTGTGTGTGTGTGTGTGTGTGTGTGTGTGTGTGTGTGTGTGTGTGTGTGTGTGTGTGTGTATTTACCTAGTTGTAGTTTTACAGGGCCTGGCCTTTATGCTCGTGTGGCCCCGTCTCCATATCTACACTTATCCAATTTTTCTTTAAAACTATGCACACTTGTTGCTGACACCACTTCCTCACTCAAACTGTTCCAAGTCTCAACACATCTTTGCGGGAAACTATATTTTTCAACATCTCTCAGACATCTTCCCTTCCTCAGTTTCTTACTATGTGATCTTGTGCTTCTAATGTCATATTCTTCTCTCAGGATTAGTTTCTCATTATCCACTTGATCCATTCCGTTAATCAATCTATAAACTTGTATCAGATCCCCTCTCTCTCTTCTCTGTTCCAGGGTTGGTAGATCCATAGCTTTTAGTCTCTCCTCATATGTCATCCCATTGAATTCTGGAACCATTCTTGTAGCCATTTTTTGTAGTCTCTCCAATTTCATATTCCAATCTAGGCCTTATTTTAGTATTTATCAATTTCTTCATCATTTCTTTGTCCATATAGTGAAATGCTAATCCAATATTCCTTAGCAAATTATATGTCTCTCTGAAAATTCTATCAATATGGCTTACCGGTTGATTGTTTTCTTCCATCGTCACTCCCAAGTGCTTTTCCTTTTTTATTTTTTCTAGTTCTACTCCATCTCCCATCTTATAGATTCCCACTGGTCGTCTTTCACTTTTTCCCATTTCCATGACATGGCTTTTGTCCACATTCAATTCCATCTCCCATTTTTTACTTCATTTCATTTCCAGATCTCGTTTAAGTCTTCTTGCAGTATTTCACAATCCTCTTTTTGTTTTATGACTCTGCACAGTTTCGCATCATCCGCAAACAGATTTATATAGCTGTGTGTGTGTGTGTGTGTGTGCTATTCACCAGCACCACGGTCTTCCCCATTACGGAGCAAGCTCAGAGCTCATAAACCGATCTGATTGTTAATAGTCACATCACACACTGTCCTTCCAAGACAGTGACACTAAATAATTTCAGACTGTGTGTGTGTGTGTGTGTGTGTGTGTGTGTGTGTGTGTGTGTGTGTGTGTGTGTGTGTGTGTGTGTGTGTGTGTGTGTGTATTTACCTAATTGTAACATACGGGAAAGGAGCTATGCTCGTACTGTCCCGTCTCCATATCTACTAATGTCCAGCTTTTTCTTAAAATCATGAATATTCCTTGCGTTGACCACTTCCACGTCTAAACTATTCCATGCTTCCACCCTTCTATGAGGAAGCTATATTTTTCACATCTCTCCTATAAGTGGCCATTTTTAGTTTTTTCCCATGCCCTCTCGACATTCTTTCATTCCACATACACAGATCTTCCCTATCCATTTTTCCATGCCAATCATCACTCTGTATATTGCTATCAGGTCTCCCCTTTCTCTTCTGTTTTCCAGGGTCGGAAGTTGCATTCTGTTCAGTCTGTCTTCATAAGTCAAATCTCTTAAGTCAGGCACCATTTTTGTTGCAGCCCTCTGTACTTTCTCTAGTTTCCTTATGTGTTTCTTTAAGTTCGAGCCCACTGTATTGTTGCATATTCAAGCCTTGGTCTTATCATTGCAGTAATTATTTTCTTCATCATTTCTTCATCTAAATATCTGACGCCACTCTTATGTTCCTCAATAAGTTCAATACTTCTCCAATTATTTTGTTTATATGTCTCTCTGGCGATAGGTCATTGGTAATTGTCACCCCAAGGTCTTTTTCTTCATGACTGGTTTTATGTCTTCATTTCCTATCTTGTACATACTCCTGATTCTTCTTTCACTCTTGCCAAACTCTAATTTCTTGCATTTTGTCGTGTTGAACTCCATTTGCCATGTACAGCTCCATTTCCATATTCTGTCCAAGTCTTCCTGGAGTAGTTCGCAATCTTTGTCACATCTCACTTTTCTTAACAATTTTGCATCGTCTGCAAATAGGCTCACATAACTGGACACCCCATCCACCATGTCATTTATGTAGACTGCAAACATTACTGGTGCCAACACTGATCCCTGTGGAACTCCACTCTCCACCAAGCCCCATTCTGATGGTCTGTCCTTAATTATTGTTCTCATTTCTCTTCCTACCAAAAGTCTTCCATCCATTTTAGTAAACTGCCATGCACTCCTCCTACCATTTCAAGTTTCCAGATCAGTCTCCGGTGTGGTACCTTATCAAAGGCCTTTTTTAAATCCAGATATATTCCATCAGCCCAACCATCTCTTTCCTGTATTACATCTATCACCCTCGAATAGTAACATATCAGGTTTGTCGTGCATGAACGCCCTTTTCTAAAACCAAATTGACACTCACAAAGTATGTCATTTTCTCCAAGAAGTCTGTCCATCTATTCTTCACCACCCTCTCACACATCTTAGCTACCACACTTGTAAGTGACACTGGTCTATAGTTCAATGGGTCTCTCTTGTTACCTGATTTATAGATTGGGACAATGTTAGCTCTTTTCCAGTCTTGGGGCACTACACCTTCCCTTAATGAGGCATCAATTACTTCACAAACTTTTTCTGCCAGTTGCTCCCTGCATTCTCTTAAAATCCATCCTGATACCCCATCAGGTCCCACAGCTTTTCTCACTTCTAAACTCCCCATCATATTCTTGATCTCCTCCACAGTTACTTGAAACTCCTTCATAATCCCTTTCTGTTCCATTACCAGTGGTTTGTCAAAAGCAGTCTCCTTTGTGAATACCTTCCGAAAGCATCCATTCATAGCCTCTGCCATTTCCTGGGATCCTCACTGCATACTCCATTTACTTCTAAACTTTCAATACTTTCTCTATTTTTGATGTTGTTGTTCACATGTCTGTAAAAAGCCTTGGTTGGTCTTTACATTTATCAATTATATCCTTTTCTTGTTTCTTTCTTTCTTCTCTTCTAATCAACACATATTCATTTCTTGCTCTTTTGTAACTTTCCCACTGCTTAATCCGTCTTTTCCTTCTCCACCTCTTCCATGCATCCTCTTTTCTTGTTCTAGCCTTTTCACATCTATCGTTAAACCAGTCCTGCTTTCCAACTTCTCTATGTTGTCTTATTGGTACAAATTTTTCTCACCTTCTTTGTATATTTTTATAAATTCCTTCCACTTTTCATTTGCTCCTTAGCACTCTTGAATTTCATCCAATTTGTCTCTTGAAAGAATTTCTTTAGGTTTCCAAAATCTGTCTTGGCATAATTCCATCTTCCCACTTTATATTCTTCATTTCTTCTAGATTTCTCTTCATCTATCACCTTGAACTCCAAAACTGCATGATCACTCTTTGCTAAAGGGCACTCCACCCTCATCTCCTCAATGACCATTGGCTCTGTACTAAAGACCAAGTCCAGTCTTGACGATGCTCCCTCTCCTCCAAACCTAGTATCTTCTTTGACCCACTGAGTTAACACATTTTCCATTGCCAGTGTCAATAGTGTATTTCCCCATGTTGTCTCTGATCCTTCCATTGACCAGTCCTCCCAACACACCTCTTTACAATTAAAATCTCCCATCATTATAGTTCGTTCACAGCCACCCAACATTTCTTCCAGACATGTTCCTGTATCACTTATCATTTCTTCATATTCCTGTACTGACCATGCATTTGTCTTAGGTGGTACGTACACCACTATGTAGTGCCTCTTTTTCCTTCATTAGTTTCTGCTCTGATCTTTAGCACTTCTGCCTTTCCCATACCTTCTTTCACTTGATCCACCTTTATATCTTTTTAACCAGCAACATCACTCCTCCTCCCATCTTACCTACTCTATTTCTTTTCCAAACATTATATTTCCTTCTCCAACCATCATCAGGTCTTCTCCCTCTCTCAGTTTTGTTTCAGTAAGACCCACAATATCTGGGTTCTTGTCCCTCAAGTAATCGTTGAGTTCTAAAATCCCGATATCACTCCATTTATGTTGGAATACATTACATTCCGCTCATACGTAAGTTTCTTTAGTCCTTTCTTGCTGTACTTTTCTGGGTTATGAACCACTTCCTCAGTCTCATATCCAAGATTCTCCAGAAAAACTCTTTCTTCTCCTCTTCTGTCCTCTCTTCATTTTTTTTCAAAGCCTCCTTTCTCAACTCATTTAACATTTCTCTTTCCTTTTCACCGAGATCTCTTCTCAACCAAATCTTCCTTGTTGTTTCCTGCTGGGCTAACCTCCATGACTTCTCCACCAATTCATCTACATCCTTTTGTGACTTAAGTTTGATTCTTATTGGCCTCATACCTTCTCTTGTGAACTTTCCAATTCTATGGAAGTCCTCTATTTCTTGTACTAGGTCTTTTCCCTCCTGCACCACATTAATGATATTATTTATCACCTTTTTTATGTTTTTCTCTCTCTCCATTTTACTCAGTGTGTGTGACAAGTAATAAGCCACTTAAGTTGTATCTAGGGTAGCATTTCTTGCTATCCTATATTATGCTGAAAAGAATGTCTACTTTACTGACATTAGTTTCAGGTAAGAAATAGCTGGTACAACATTAGTGTTAAGTTGTTTTAGTAGACCCTTCACTACAGTCCTTGCTTATTTGACACACCACTCACTTGAGCTATTGTGACATCACTCAGGAGTTTGTTGAGTTCTTCATCATTACGGATGGCAAGCTGTACATGGCGAGGAATTATGCGACTCTTCTTGTTGTCCCGGGCAGCATTACCTGTTGACACATCAATGATGAGCTTTATGGATAATGAACATGTAAATAAAGGTACACAAATAATGACACTGAGACATTAGGATCATAATTCAGGCCTTGTGTAACACAAATAAGTAACTAGGTATACAGTATGTAGCATATAGTTTTGCATAAAAAAAAAAACTCTAGGCCACTCTTCTTGCATTCCAATTTGAAAATAACGTGAAAATGAGAATTTGGAACCTATATTTGTAATACAACACAGCAACTGTGAATACTCCAGGCCACAACAAGGGCAGGTCAGCACTTACAAGTGAGTGAGATACTAGCAAGGTCGCACTCCCCTGCTCATATGCCTCGCTTAGGATGGGGGAAACTTTTGCCTCAATTTATACATCAACAGTAATGTGGAACAAGAATTAGAATGATTCTGGAAATAATTTCAGAAATACACAATATATATATATATATATATATATATATATATATATATATATATATATATAGAGAGAGAGAGAGAGAGAGAGAGAGAGAGAGAGAGAGAGAGAGAGAGAGAGAGAGAGAGAGAGAGAGAGAGAGAGAGAGAGAGAGAGAGAGAGAGAGAGAGAGAGAGAGAGAGAGAGACTGTGGGCAGACACAAGATATAAGTTTCAGAAAGAAAATCCCACCAATAAATCAATAGCCTAAAAGATTGGAATAGTCATCATTCTGAGAAATAAATTACATGTAATAGATAGCCCCAGTAAAAAGGATCAGTGGATGTGGACATGGTTAAATTTCACTTGGGAAGATACTCGCTCAGAGAACATCTACAGAAAACAACAGGTAGTCGGACTCTATCTGTACAATAAAGTTTTAAAGGAAAGAGGCCAGTGTGGGGATGAAAATACTGTAAATAGCAGCACCAATTGTTGAGATGTCAGCAAAGATTTAAGAGAATAGTTCAGAGATGTCAGCAAAAATTTAAGAGAATAGTTTAGTTTTTGAGATGAAGGCGATTGTATGCTATCAGGATAGAGGAAGAAAATAAAGGCCCTATCACACTGGCCTATGATACGCAGAACCAGGAACATCTGCTCTAGATAGCTGGAACTTGCCTGGGATTAGCGGAACCAAGTTGGGATGGCTTCATATCCATCCCGGTTCTCCGTATGCTATCCCAATGGAAAAGTAAACATGATATATGTAATAAAAACTTTTCATTTGAACTAAAAAGAATGTGACTAAATTTTTCATATTGGAATATTAAATAATATTTCATCAATTTAGAAAAGGTAAAATATATAAACAGACAACCATCGGCTATTGCGATTTCGGCTATCGCATTTTATTGCTATCGCGCACCCATGAAAAGCTGGTAAAATTTCATTATCGCGACCTCAGATGCCTGCTATTGTGCGCCCCGCCATGACGTCATGGAATATCTGAGCGCTCATTGGCCAAAACCGCCTTCCCGCCAAGATCAATTCGGCTATGGCGCGGCTATTTCGGCCCCAATTGGGCGCGATAGCCAAGGGTTAAGTGTATATCATGTCGATAGTTTGGGCTCATGGCAACCACTTCTGACTATAAAGTTGCCATCGCACAAGTCTCAGCTTTTCTCTAGTTTTTTTTACTTACTTTTCTTCAACAAGAGGAAGTGGAAATGCAGTTCCAGGACAAAGCACAGGCTAAGGTATAAGCGGCATGGTTTTGTTCTGGTTTATTTTTATTAGGCTTTGTCTTGGTTAGTGGGCCGTTTGCCTAGCATAACAAGAACACGGGCAGCTTGTGTGTGATAGTGTTCCTGGTTTCATACCAAGAACCATGGCCCACGTTCCGCGTATCATAGGCCAGTGTGATAGCCCCTTAAGAGGTAAAAATTTTTGATTTTGTTGGCTACAAGCCATGTCATTTGAAGGTCTGCTAAGATATGATTATTTCTTATGAAAGAATGAGGTAAAAGAATGCATGAGTGATACTGAAATTGAAGCCAAGTAGGGAATGTCTGAGCAGGGAGAAGTGGAGGCTGTTCCACCATTCCCATCCACCTGAAGGATGCTATCAGAGGGGAGTAAAGTGTCAGGGACTGAAGGAAACAAATAATGATAAGCAAGATGGAACAAAAAAGAAAACTGACCTGCCAGTTCCAACACTTCAGCAGCAAGGTACTCCAGCACAGCTGCCAGGTACACAGATGCTCCAGCACCAACTCGCTCTGCATAATTCCCTTTGCGCAACAGTCGGTGTATCCTGCCCACTGGAAACTGCAGGCCAGCACGGTTGGACCGTGATTTCTTTTTGCCACCACTGGCTTTGCCTGTAATGAAAGAACAGCTTTATCAGTACAATACTTCCAACTACAGTTTTTTTTTTTTTTATACCATGTGGGCTTTTCAATGCTGAGGGTGTCAGCCAGCCTCAGCATTGAAATGTTTTTGTACAGAATGATATACTTTTCCAGTATTATGGTATTTTGGGAAGGAATTATGATAATCATTAAATCTGATAATAACCTGGACAGTGTTTAGTGCTTATATTGCATATACCTATCTCTTGGGGAAGTGTTTAGAACATAAGAGTCCCAAGTCCCTTAGTACATAGCCAAGTGTGCCAAGTCTCTCATGTACAACAAAATACAGTAATTTGGGAACCAGTGATTTATTTATTTATTATTATTATTATATATATATATTTTTTTAATATTTAGCTTAACATTCCTCACAACTTTAACTGCATTTTTCTCCATACTCTACATGTGGTGCTCGGCACATTATGTTACTAAGAGCCTCATATATGCATGTGTACACAATTTCCTTCTTGAACCCTGCTATGGCCTTCAATCCTGTTTGTATAATAAAAAGATATTCCCTGATATATGATTGGGTTATATTCTTGAACATCACGAAGAGATCAATCCCACAGTGAACTTAAAATTGAATACAAAAAACAAGAATGTGTTGCAACATATTAATTAACGTGCCTCCTACACCTCATACAAATCATGAAATATCGTAAGTAAATACTGTTGCTGCCTAATGTAATAAGGCATGTTACATCAATAAAATAAATGCAAGAATAAAGCCTTCCCCTTACACCCCCATAGAGATCATTCCTTCAACCTCACAGCCTTGTCAAGGACTGCCTCAAACTTGCCTACATTAGCAAGAAGCTCACCCACCCACCCCGCACACTACTAATTACCTAACTCAGTCAATAAGCCACGAACTCAGTTCCCCCATCACTTCAAGACTGGCATGGTACATAGTGTTACTTTTCCCCCATACAGCCCTAAATCCTAAACGTGGTGTCGCGTCGTTACAAAGAGGTAATAAGAGTGTTTGCACTGCGCCCACTCTGACCAGTAACACACGTGGGAACCCGGGAAAATCATGTATCTACCACCGGCTTATTTGTGGCAAACTGTCTCGTGCATACCTACAACTTACAATAAGTCTAAGTTTTTGTCATCACAACGATTCCCGTGAAGGCTTCTAGAGCGGTGAGCATGGCAGACAATGCCTACACTACACCCTCAACAACATGCACCATAGTAACTTTTCAAAGTGGCGCCAAATTCTTCACTTTCGCCTTCTGCCATCCTGTCCTCCTGTCTACCTTGTGTCGCCTCTACATACGCCTCCACACCACTCACTTCACGTGTCTACTTCCGATACTTACCTCTACCAGACATCACTGTATACTCGGATGGTTCACGAAGGTATACAAGGCACAGCTCCGGCGAATACCACCTGGACTTCCTGGCACAACACTCACAACTCCCTCCTCAACACTCCGCCACTCGCCATGCTCGGCCCCATCTACCACTTTGGCTTGTCAATCCTATTACCAAATATAGGAAAAAATATAATTATATACTGATTTCCAACAACTCTTTCTCAATATAATCGTATTTTTTCTTTCCTTTCTTGAACTGTATAGTTTGAGTATGTGGTTTAAAAAATGGAATGTATTGCCACAATTTCACTTTGTAGGTGAATAAATTTAAGCAAAAACACTATGAAACATACAGTCAATATATTTCCAAGCATGACAAGTAAGTGCATGCACAAAACTTATTTTGACAAATAGCGAACAACTTCTATGGTGTCAATTTCAGCAGTGGCGAGTTTTCATCTTGAGATTGTACTAATCCACTCCCTGAAAGGCCGTGAAATGGCGCTCTTAATAAAAAAAAAAAAAAAAAAAACTCGCAAAATAATATCCATGCTTTGCAGATGGTGACAATCAAGGAACACATGTACAATCATTGGCAAGAATGGAGACTACAAACAAATTCTGAAAGCAATTACACACATTGAAGTACATCGCATAATGATACAGAGCTATCTAACTGTTATAAGTATTAGCTAGGAGTGCCTCATGACGCCTCTGAGACCGAGGTGAGGAATGCTTATCATATATTAGCTTTACACTGGCATCCTGATAAAAACTGAGGTCTTTAAAAAAAATCAGCTCCTTCAAGTAAAAACGAAGTACCGCCATGGAAATGCAAAAGCAAAACCATGTAAAAAGGCAAACACTGGAAACAATAACGACGCTGATATGAAACGTAGAATACTCAAGAAAAAGGAATTTGCACCTTTCTATTATCATGAAATTAAAAGGCGAGAAATACACACACACACACACACACACACACACACACACATGTAATTGCTTTCAGAATTTGTTTGTAGCCTCCACTCTTGCCAATGATTGTACATGTGTTCCTTGATTGCCACCATCTGCAAAGAATGGATATTGTAAAGATCGCATAGTTACTAAAAAGCTGAGAAAGGAAAGATGTCTGAGAGATGTTGAAAAATATAGTTTCCCACAAAGACATGTTGAGACGTGGAACAGTTTGAGTGAAGAAGTGGTGTCAGCAATGAGTGTGCAGAGTTTTAAAGAAAAATTGGATAAATATAGATATGGAGACGGGACCACACGAGCATAAAGCAGGTCCTGTAAAACTACAACTAGGTAAGTACAACTAGGTAAATACACACACACACACACACACGGTAGCTCAGTGGTTAGAGCGCTGGCCAGAGGACCATGGTTCGATTCCCCGGCCGGATGGAGATATTTGGGTGTGTCTCCATTCACGTGTAGCCCCTGTTCATCTAGCCGTACGGGATGTTGCAAATCGAGGAGTTGTGACCTTGTTGTCCCGGTGTGTGGTGTGTGCCTGGTCTCAGACCTATCCCAAGATCGGAAATAATGAGCTCTGAGCTCGTTCCGTAGGGTAACGTCTGGCTGTCTCGTCAGAGACTGCAGCAGATCAAACAGTGAAACACACCTAGCAGTAAATAGGTACGGGATGCAACTCGAGGGGTTGTGGCCTCGCTTTCCCTGTGTGTGGAGTGTGGTGTGGTCTCAGTGACTCAGTCCTACCCGAAGATCGGTCACTACGAGCTCCGAGCTCTCTCCGTAGGGAAAGGCTGGTTGGGTGACCAACAGAAGACCGTGGTGAATAACACACACACACACACACGGCCCGGTAGCTCAGTGGTTCGGCCCGGTAGCTCAGTGGTTAGAGCGCTGGCTTCACAAGCCAGATGACCGGGATTCGATTCCCCGACCGGTGGAAATATTTGGGTGTGTCTCCTTTCACGTGTAGCCCCTGTTCACCTAGCAGAGAGTAGGTACGGGATGTAAATCGAGGAGTTGTGACCTTGTTGTCCCGGTGTGTGGTGTGTGCCTGGTCTCAGACCTATCCCAAGATCGGAAATAATGAGCTCTGAGCTCGTTCCGTAGGGTAACGTCTGGCTGTCTCGTCAGAGACTGCAGCAGATCAAACAGTGAATTACACACACACACACACACACACACACACACACACAGATATGCAAGATGTGTGAAAGAATAATAAAGATACAATGGATCGAGTTCCTTGAAGACAACAAATTAATATCAAATAGCCAATTTGGTTTTAGAAAAAGACGGTCGTGTGTAACTAATTTATTGATTTTCAATTCTAGAATAGTTGATAGAGTACAAGAGAGAGAGGGATGGGTTGACTGTATTTATTTGGATTTAAAAAAGGCATTTGACAAAGTGCCACATGCAAGATTATTGTGGAAGTTAGAGGAGAAGGGTGGCTTAAAAGGAAGCACATTGAGATGGATAGAAAATTAGTTGACGGGGAGAGAAATAAGGATGGTAGTTAAAGATATGAAGTCCAAGTGGAGAGCAGCAGAAAGCAGAGTGCTTCAGAGGTCAGTATTGGCACCAATACTTTTCCTCATTTATATTAACGACATGCCAGAAGGAGTGAACAGCTACATAAATCTGTTTGCAGATGATACGAAACTGTACAGTGTTATAAAGCAAAAAGAAGATTGTGAAATACTGCAAGAAGTGGGAATGGAGTAAAATGTGGGAAATGGAATTCATTGTGAACAAAAGCCATGTCATGCAAATGGGAAAGAGTGAAAGACGACCCGTGGCCCGTGGGAATCTATAAGATGGGAGATGGAGTAGAACTAGAGAAAGTAAAAAAGGAAAAGGACTTAGGAGTGACGATGGAAGAAAACAATCAACCGGTAAGCCATATTGATAGAATTTTTAGAGAAACATATAATTTGCTAAGGAATATTGGAGTAGCATTTCACTACATGGACAAAGAAATGATGAAGAAATTGATAAGTACTATAATAAGACCCAGATTGGAATATGCAGGAGTAGTGTGGACCCCTCATAAAAAGAAACACATAAGAAAGTTGGAGAGACTACAAAAAATGGCTACAAGAATGGTTCCAGAATTTGAAGGGATGACATATGAGGAGAGACTAAAGGCTATGGATCTGCCAACCCTGGAACAAAGAAGAGAGAGAGATCTGATACAAGTTTATAAATTGATCAACGGAATGGACCAAGTGGATAATGAGAAACTGATCCTGAGAGAAGAATATGACATTCAAAGCACAAGATCGCATAGTAAAAAGCTGAGAAAAGGAAGATGTCTGAGAGATGTTAAAAAATATAGTTTCCCAAAAAGATGTATTGAGACGTGGAACAGTTTAAATGAAGTAGTGTCTGCAACGAGTGAGCATACTTTTAAAGTAAGATTGGATAAGTGTAGATATGGAGACGGGGCCACACGAGCATAAAGCAGCCCTGTAAAACTACAACTAGGTAATAAACACACACACACACACACACTAAAGAACATTAATCTTTTCTTTTTACCTTGTTGCACGGAGTATCTGCTTTATACGAGAAGAATATTGAAATTATGTTAAGATGCATTATATTCATGACTGTCACAACGTGAGGAAAGTCAATGAAGCATTGAAAATACACTAACGAGAGAGAGAGAGAGAGAGAGAGAGAGAGAGAGAGAGAGAGAGAGAATTTTGTTTTACATTTTATGGTAAAGTTATTCTATTGGCCGGCAGATCTATTTCCTCTCCTATTTACATCTCTACATTTTTTTCCTTTCTAACCCCCTCTCTCTCTCTCTCTCTCTCTCTCTCTCTCACTTCTTCCATCACTTTTTCCCTTTTTCCCTCCTAATTTCCCCACAAAGGCAAAGGAACACACACACACACACACACACAGAGAGAGAGAGAGAGAGAGAGAGAGAGAGAGCTGACGTCTTAAATGAAGTCACCAGCCTATGAATAATAAAAACTAACGAAAAAAAAAGAAATATGGAGATCCTAAAACGACATTACCATGAGCAACACACTTAAAAAAAAAAAGAGGAAGAAGAAGAAGAAGGAAGTGCCGATACAAAGGCAAGCAAGGAAACACAACAACAACAACAACAAAACTGAGAGCGCGAGCAGACTCAGCAAACTTAAGAGTGAAGAGTGAAGTTGTGGTGAAGTTAGGCAGCAGTATGGCGAGTATTGGTGCGCCAGTGTGTGTAGTGAGGCGGTACAAACCTGAAGACATGGTGGCTGCACAAGACATAGTGGGCAAAGCAGTAATGGAAACCGTCACTGATTACTTTTGGAGTGCCGTTTTATCAGAGGTCCTCCCGCAGGTTAGTGTGATGTTGTTACGTTGTAGTCAGTCAGTGATGTTGCAGTTGTCACCACGTCATATTCACGTAACACAGGCACATGGTTCTTTCTCTCCTATTTATAAATGTTTACTTTATTGCCAGTTTTAAGTTGGGAGATTTTTTTTCTCATGCAACAAGCTTTCCCAAGGTGGCACATGTATACACATTCTCTAAACAACTACACCAATTTATCACAACAACACTTAATCACTAGAAGACACTTGGTCCCCTCCCCTGTTCCCCTTCCAGCTGTGGTGCCATACACATTAAGAACTTACTGATAACGTGTTAAATCAAGTAATGAATTATTTTCTTGTTTTATAATAGTATTTCCTCGTAACAGGTTGCTCTTCTTACCATTGCTTTCTCCTACATTGGATTGGGAATACCCTTCTACTTCTGTCTGCTTGGAATCCCCACAGCTGTAGTAATCATCTATGCTGTCATCTGGCTGGCTCACATGTCTAAGGTTAGTTCTGTGAGCTGTGTTGTGTTCACATCAATATAACTCAAACTCACATTTTAGATGAATTCAAATGTTCAATGATGATCGCTAATGTAATAACGTAAGTTACATATATATATATAGTGTCATAAAATTTTGCTGAATAAACTCAGTGTATTCACATAAGCTAGAAAAAATATTGTTAATAGTAGTGAAATTATGAATATCAGAATTGAAAAAGAGAATGTACAGCCCATATAGAATGAGAAGTAAGAGTTGATGTCATGTTGTTCTGTGGAGGCGTTGGAGGTGGGACAGGAGATGACCAACATCCCACGGCTTTTCCTGGAACACTCTGACTGCTGTTTCTGGGTGGCTGAGGTGCTGGAGTGCTCAGAAGCAAGTGATCTTGATGCTTTGATGAATAAAATGAAAAAGGTTGGAATGTCTCAGACTGTACTATTGTAAATTAGAAAGAATTATGCATATATTACATTTGCCACACATTAATTTTCTTATATATTGTCAGCCTTATGCTACTGATTATAGTTGTAATGGTTTCCTGTTTGCTACATGATTCACTCTATGATTGCATTATCAAGAACACAATCTAGTTGTATATCAAGAAACACCATTATGTTATTGTTTAATGAAATCCTTCAGTGGCAATGTTAAGATTTAGATTTTTCTGATTTCATGCCTCTTTTTCAATTAAGTCCTGTGTAAGGAATGGTTTTCCTTGACTTGTAAGAGGAAATACTCAAATAACTACTCCCGATATTCATTATGTATGTTTCAACAAAATTCATATGTATTTTTTTCTTTTTATTATTTTATCATTTTTTTAGGGGTCAGGATGGATCATCTGCAAATTCATTATGAAAATTTCAGGTTGAGTATCATTTTATGGGTGAAGAGGAATCAAGTGCCAGGGAGGCCGAGCTGCAGGGAATAAGGAGACATGTGGTGGGCATTTTAGGACTCACTAAGTCTAGGAGAGGTGGAATGAAGTGAGTATGGTCCTGATACTAATGCAGTGAAGTATTTAATTAGTTATTGATCGTTGTTTTGGATGTAGGCACTTCTGACAAGTATGACAGTGTGCATTATAGTTGAATTTTCACAATGATGTATGGTTTTGTTAGCAAAAAAGTAGTTGTCACTTCGGATTCCTTTCTTGACAAGATTTTGTGTTGCTTTCAGAGGTTGGTTACGACACTTGGCTGTTAAGAAAGCTTACAGACTCCGTGGTATTGCTCAGCAACTCTTGGATGAAGCCATTCATTTCTCCACTGAGCATTGCTTGAATGAGATTGAGTTAGTTGCAACAGAGTGTCATCACAAGGTAAGTCAATGTATGATGTTTGTTTGAAAGATAGAAGAATGAGGTATTTTTAGAAGTTTTCCTGCCCTTGACTATTTATTGAATGGATGTAGATGGATTGTTGGTTCTTTTAGTACAGGAGATATTATCAGCAAAAATTTCACTCATTCTTGTCTACATATCAGAAATAAGAACCTAATTTTTAGTATGTAATAGTGATGTTCATATCTGCGTATTCATTTCTTCCTAGGCGCGAGAGCTATTCTACAAGAAGGGATTTGAAGTCCAGCACACTTACTTCAAATATTACTTCAATGTACAGCAACCTTTTTACATCTTTAGCTTGCCTGTGAAGCCCCCCAAGGCTGAACTGTCAGAAATATCATCATTGTAATCTTCATGTAAATATTGTACATCATGGTCTACTTGAAAGTGATTAACTTCCTATTGCAGTGCACAATCAACACTGAAATTGTTCAAATACATAAGAACTTAGTAAAAGTGACAATGTTGTTCATGATGATGAAATTGTTATATGATGCCACCCTCCATTTTTTCTAATATGGCAGTGTCTGTCGTTGTTTAAGTATGTTATAGATAACTAGATCTGAAAAGTTTTATACCAAGGTATTTATTGAAAGACCTTAACTTTTACTTATAAATCACATCTTGAAATATAGAGCTGCAAAGAATCTCAATTACTTCAATACTTTATAGATATCTTAAATTGATCATCTTTCTGGAACTTCAGAAGAAAAACTGATGTAGATCTATGAACAATGTACTCACGGTGAAGGAGGATTGTCTAGATCTAGAGGAAGTGTTGTAGTGATTTGTGCTATTACTAAGTGTAAGAATAATGTTTTAAGAAGTGTTATCCTTGTTGCTATTTCTCAGATTTCTATTTTTATATTTCTCATCTTTTTAAGCTTCAATGTAGCATGTGTGAAGGTCATACATTATATTATACGTGTGATATTTCTTGGTCATCAGTCTTCCATTCACTTACTGAATAACAATGTGACTAGATCTGACACATGGAACTGATTGGCACTTCTCATTAATTCTACAAGACTAGTTCTTTCTGGACTACCTTCAGGTTATTTTTGGTTTGAGACTCTCTCTCTCTCTCTCTCTCTCTCTCTCTCTCTCTCTCATTCAAAGATAGATCAGATTCATTGTATGTAATGAGTAATTTAAACCATCGTGTGCTTGAGGATCACAAATTTCATTGTTATAATGAACATTCTTCCATCATTGTTCTTTCATTCATACACAAATTCATCTCAAGATTAGCATTTGTTTTGTTGTGGCCGACATGTTGAACTCTTTTTTTTATTTTCATGAACATAGCAACATATTTTTTGATGCTTCATGGGCAGCTTATTAATTTTTGTGGAGTTTTAGATTTGTCTGATAACAAAATATAATGCATTTATTTTGTAACTTTAGATATTGAGTTAAGATTTTTTATAATTCTTATACTCTTTACGTATTCAGACTGACTTGTTTATTTTCGGGGAAAAATGGACACCATTATCTCATCTTTTTTGTGTGTTGCTTTGAAGGTTTATAGGAAACTGATGTAGTGAATTAATGATTTTAATATACTACATTGCTAGGGAAATCATAGATATATTGTATATTTATATTACTACCTAAGTTTTAGGAAAACAAACTTATTGTGGTTCAATATCAGTTTCCAGTCTTAATGCTGAAATTAACATTGTGCAAATACACTATGAGACAATCTTTCTTATGGGCCAGGTGTAAACCTTTGCATCCTCTTCCTCCTCCTCTTTTTTTTTTCTCTCTCTCTCTGCCATTTAATTATCTCATGGATCTTCTGTAATGGATCTACCAAGAATAAATAAGATTTATAAGACTTTTTTAACTTTATTTATTCATTTATCAGACAAGAATAGTGTTAGTTAGGTGTCTCTTATTAATCTCTTGTAAGTTTGATCAAAATTTTCAAACCTATTTTTCATATGTGCAATTAACTTTGTCAATTATGCTAAAGGTTATGGAAATAATTTACTGTGATTAACACCACCTATGGCTAGCACACAGTGTTACTACCATCAGGAAACACAAAGTAAGCCATGAAGATAAAAACCTGCAAGGAGCTTCTTGAGTTTATTCCTCCATAGAACTGTACACTTATTAGACTTGATAAGTCTCCAACAATTCTATAATTTGTACTTTGTTTGACTCCAGCATTTTTAGCAATTTCCCATCCCATCCTCTCTCTCTCTTTCAATATATAGTATACATATATTGGATAAACAATACCTAGATGCTCATACTGTGTTCTAACTTGTTCCTAGATTAAATTTGATATGCTTTCTTCCTTTCTTCATAGTAATGCAATGTGTAATAAGTGAATTTCTCAGAGCAAAATGCTACTAGGATCATTACTACATAATTATGCAATGTCCTTCAGAGAGTAGAAGCATAGACACTCCTCCATCAACTAATGTAATGCAATAAGTAGTAGTTACAAGTAAGTACATACTACCTTGGTGTGTTATCAATTATCAGGGAAGGTCAGTCTCTCTGAGCACTCAACAATCTTCCATGGAACATTTCCCAACAGCCATCAATAAAACAAGCATTGATTCTCTGTAAATTCAATGTCTTTGTATTGAGATTACTGCAGACCTGAGGTAGTCTTCACTCTTGGTTAACTGTCACAGAAGACTCCTCGAGGCTCTCTCACCTGTTGGTTGCAATGACTCTTTCAATCTTGCTGAGCTCAACTTCCTTCTTATCTTGAGGTTCACCATCTCTAACCTCTCTCTGAACTCTCCTCAAATTTGGTGAGAGTTTGAATGATGCCAAGTGTCCTCTGGAATGGAAGAAGTTTGGAAAAACTATTACTAACCCTCTGTGTGCATGCTACTTGTAGGTTCATTGGCTTCTTGTAGCTTTCCCAATATTCTTAATTTCTTATATCTCAAGTGATTGTTTATAATGTAATATCTCACTGAAATGTATTGATTAAATAAATTAGTCATTCACTTCCACAGCTAATCAGTGAATACTTATATTCAATGATTATTTTTACTGACATTATTCGATGTAGTATCCCACATTGAGTTTTGGCATGTAGTGTGTCATACAATATCCCAAAACACTTACTTTTCTCCACCAATAAAGATGACAGGATAAAAGGGACTAAAGGTGACACAAGAGGCAGTAAGAGGCCGGCGTTGGGCCATGGACTGCACACACAGTGGTGTGCACACTCTCACTGATAAGTCAAACACATATGCACGGCACTCATCTGTTATTGCTACTAGAACACTGCTGTTGTAAGGTGACCATGCCAATCCAGCCACTGCCCCTCCAACATCCAGGACCACCAGTGGAACTCTGTAACACCATTAAATCAAAGGTACAAGCATATGGTCACACCACTTGAGAATAATGTTACTATATGACAGAAATGGTAAAGAATCTTACATACGTGGAGAGCTGGAGCCAGACTTTGATGGACCAGTCAAGTGAGCAAGAAAGGAAGACGTTGGGATGGTGAGCATTCCAGGCCAGACCACGTACCATCGAGGTGTGTGCTGGGTAGTGGTAAAGGGAGTGACTTGCACACACTATGGAACACTGGAACACTGCCCCAGACTCAAGTCCCAGGAGCACTATGCCCTCCCCATCAGGCCGCACTGCTAGGCATGTGATCACACCTTGGAAATTGAAGAAATTGAAGAACAGATTAGATATGTACACATATGACAAGATGAATATGTAGGAATATGGTAATCACTTTGAAAGAACTGAAACAAAGAATCAAGGCATTTAGCAGATTTAAGGAAAGTCAAATAAAAAATGAGTGAAGATAATTGCAAGTGGGTGTTGGTGTTATTATGGTGGATGGATTTTTGGATATAGTAAAATTAATGAAGTAGAATATTAACAAAAGGAATGAAAAGGAAGAGAAACTCCCATATATATGACAGTGTGTACACAAAGGCAACATATTCACAGTAACTGTGTTACCTTCAAATCCAAGGGTGTGAGGCACGTGTGGTTCAAACACGTCTGCATGGACAAGGCGACAGGAGTCTCTCAGGTACCACTGTGTCAGGCGGCCATCTTGTGACACTGAGAAGAAGGTGACATCCTCTCCAAGTGTTGTCTCTAGCCACTGGACCTGTGGCAATCATTCCCATCCAGTGCATCTCTAGATGTCTCCAAATATTTATACAAAAGAATGCATCATTGCTCCCAACAAGAGCTTTGTTACTCATTAACACTCTCTCTGCTACATCAGCAACAGTTGCAGTACATGCACATCACCATTACTTTGTTATTCTGTTGCATGGGAGCATAAAGTGTAAACTGTATCACATAAATAAAGTGCAAATGAACACCTCAATATGAATTCACTTTACTAGAACAAAATCAAAAGACTGTTAAGTAGTGCATAATTAATAAAGCATGTTGTGAGAAGACAAGAGATAACTAAGCTCAGACCCACAATACTCAACTTATTCATAACTAGGTAAATACACACACACACACACACACACACACACACACACACACACACACACACACATATCTTACTATCATTCCTTCCTAATTTGTTGCCTCCCTAACAGTAGTAGTATATGTGCAGTACATAGAATACATGTATTAACTAGTGTCTTGTGTGATTCTATTCATTATTCAGTCAGAAGCTCTACCTGATTGAAACATCTTAAATAACATGAAGGCTTCTATGTTGAGGGTGCATGTATTTAGTTATAAAAAAAAAAAAAAAAAAAACCCATCTAGAATAAAGGATACAAATTCTTTCCCAGAAAGAAAACTATTACTTAAAACTAATAAAGTTCCTAAATTCATAAGGATCTGACACTTGACCTGGTATGATTCTTATGATGGGAGGTTGAAAAAATGTAACAGGTAATGAAAAGTTCAGAGTCCAATAATAATAATAATCAATGATAATCAATAATGGGGAGACATGGGTTACACAATAGTATGTACCTGAGTGACAGGGAGAAGGTGCTTGCCAGAGGTGGTGGTGCAGGAGAGGGCACAAGGTGTAGTGGAACTCACATCATACAGCACCACTCGCCCATCACTCCACCCCGCCGCTAGGAGCCTCCCAACCTACAGGGTGTTACTATTTGTCACTTGTCACATCCTGCAACCTTCCCTCATGGCTATACTGTACTGCACATTTCCCACAACACATCCACCACAGACTGTCTAAAATATATTTTCTGAAAATATATCAATAATTTTTACTTAAAAATAAAACTATTGAAGGACAACTTAGGTAGCTACTGAATATATGCCATTTACATTTGGTATGTACTCAAAAAGCTTACCTGTGGATGGAAGTGTAGGGACGTGACACCGCATGGAGTGTGATAGACGCGCTCTGGACTTGCTGGATTCTTAAGCGTGAACACACAAAGAAGGCCAGCATTTTCTTCTCTTGAGTCACCAGCTGCGGTCCAGAAAAAGTTATGAGGTAAGAGGAACCAATGGTTTGTTTCTGTGGTACGCAGTTCTCATCATTTCCAGAAATATACGTAATATGTTCAAGGAAACATTCGCTACTTATCTACTGGACTATAGACCGAGTTTCACTCCTTTGACAATGGAATTATATATATATATATATATATATATATATATATATATATATATATATATATATATATTTTTTTATATATATATATATATATATATTTTTACTTATATTGTCTAGTTTTGAACTAACTTTGAAAATTCAATATGAATATCCTTTTCTATTGTGAAAAAATCAGTCTGTGCAGTCAGACCTGTGTAAGCCGCAGCAAAGAGGTCAGGGAAGACAGGGCTGCAGCACAGGTCAGAGACAATGAAGTTGCGACAAATCTCAGGACGGAACTTCCACAGTGGGAGGAGAGAGCCTTGCAGTGGGTGGTACTCATCACTGCCATCCTCCCAGTACTTGAAATCTGCAGTAACCAAACATTATATAATGCTAAGTAAGGGATATACGTAGCTGGGCGCCATAAAAAAAAACAATAAATAATAAAAAAAAAAATAAATAATAACCGATAAATTGTTCCGTAACATTTTCACGCGATTATCCTTTGATACCTTTAGGAATACACCGCCAATGTGTCGTGGTAGGTACACGCACGGTGCACTACACTATTCAGTATACACTACAGCACTGTCATGAGTCATCGTGCCTTTCACAGGCCACTGCCCGGCATCTTTCCGTCACTTCCTATTTTTGCAGTGACCGTCATACATTTAATAACCTTTTACCTTAAAAGTGACTTCCATTGGTTCAATGTTTATCGATGCTCGATGAATGACGTTTATTTGTACCGCCTCGTCTGTATTTTCTTTACTTATCTTCATCATGCGACTTTGATTATGGGCTACCTACACTTTTTCATCTCTGCAACTTCACTACACATTTATTCTACACTTACATGTTATTTAATCCGAGATTTTGCCCCTTATCGATAATATACGAAAATATTAGCCGCACACCAACACACTTCATGACGATGGCGGGAGTATTCAGGGATTTATTATTCAACATTAGATAGAAAAAAACCCACAAACTTTGGAAAAATAAGGAAAAAGATAAAAAGAGAAAGATAAAACAATAATAAAAACCAATAAGTGTATTAGTAAGAGAAGAAACATGTCCACACAGACATTCTTCACCTCAAGTACACTACACTACACAACAGTGACACAGCAACTTGGCGAAGTTGGCGTCAGTCACGACCAGTGTCACAGTTAATTAACCGCTGCTGCCACGCCGCGTGAAAACATTGTTGTGTGTGGTGAGTAGTAGAGAAGTGACTCGTTGAATCAAGACAATAGTGGTTTGTGCAGTATACGGATGATCAACCAATATTGAAAAACAAATGGAAATAAATGAAACGTTGAAGATTTCACAAAGACAAAGGTCACAGCATATGAAGCTGTTGAGGATACAACGCAGGACATCCAAGCGAAGCAAATAACGCGAGGGTAGTGAACCAATGGAACAGTTTGAGGGAAGAGGTTGTCAGTAGCCCAAGTGTCAGTATTTTTAAGAACAGATACGACCAGCTTATGACTAGACACATGAAACAATGCACCATACATGAGCTTTGGCTCCTTTGCCTCTGATATTATCACTACGGCGAGCATCACTACCGTATGCATCACACATGTGGGAAGTGCAGAAGAATGTGTTGGCAATCAGTGTGATAAAACTGTCCCGTGTGTGCTGGATTCCAAAGGATATAGACGGATATATACGAAGAAAACGTCAGGAAGATTTTCAAGAAGAAAAGACGTGCTGGCCACTCCATCTGTAGGCCGTGCCGAGTGTGAAGTTTCACCTAAGATGCAGGTGAGTGAGTGTGTGGTTGCCTGGCGCCTGGTGCCTGGTGGTGCCTGTAGTACGACTGTCATTGGTAGAATGTCACAAATGATAGTCCTTGGCTCCAGTTTAGCACAGGGGTGAGGTAAGCCGCTCTCCCTCTGCCGTAGTAGGTTATGTAACGAATATATATATATATATATATATATATATATATATATATATATATATATATATATATATATATATATATATATATATATACTGCACTGGTTCGTCTTTGCGGGCAGGTGACACGATCCAGCTAGTGAATTTTGCTTTAACCTTTGTTTGAAGTTGGGTTAGTGAAGGACGTGTGGAGCCGAAACGTCTCAAACTCATTTAATTAAAACATGACACAACACACAAAGATAGGCTACCCACAAGACTCACCTAAACACAATCCCAACTCAATAAGAACACCATCACCACTCCCACAACTACCACAACATGCGCCTAAAGCACACCCAAACATACCATCGTGTGCAGCACTATTGTCACCAACAAGAGCAACACTTACCCTGGGCTATATCGTCGTATATGTTCTGCGTCACCATCCTCTCCACCACGCATGCCACCCTCCGCAGCTCCCCGAGGTCGGCTTGGTACAGGCTCATTCCACTGTCGCCACCTTTGCTGCCTTTCTTCCCGTCTGGTCTCTCAATCCCCAGTACTACCAGAGGATCCACAACCTTTTCCAGTGACAAATTTCAGCGAAAGTTATTCTTAAAGCCTTCAAACTGTCGTGGGATGTTGTATAACATAACCAGGCAACACGAACAACATTCTGCTCTACAGTGGGCATGGCATGTTCTTGTTTATACTTTCGTTAAGAGGAATGCTGGATTTGTAAATGTCAGGAAATATTGAGCGTGATCAAACAACAAACAGGTTGGTCTTGTTACACACACACACACACACACACACACGCGGATAGGTAGTGTACGCACCACCTTTTTTGCATCCTTGTCTTTTCTTTTCTCTTCTTGCTCCTGCTCGAGGCGTTGCAGGGCGAGCTGGTCACTCTCGTAGGCTGCATAAATGTCCCCTTCACCCACGTTCACTGAGAAGCGGTACGGGGGCGGCGGCTCTGTCTGCATTGCCAGCTCCTGAGTGGGCGGGAAAGATGGTCATGTTCAGATACTCGATCCAGAACTATCTCATGATGTTGGTCACTACTACAGATAATGAAATGGACGTTTCTTGAATCCTGCTCCGGGATTATAGTTATTGTAAATCAGGCGGATGAGCATGAGGTGACGTGATATTATGCTTGTTAAAGGATGACTTTAGGTGAAGTGAAAGAACTGGAATATTCTTGAAAAAAAAAAAAAAAAAAGAAAGCTGGTATAATTTGTAACTTTAAAATATCTAGTGATGATAAAATTTAATGTCGACATGTGTAGTGCAGTATATTGTAAACTATACTATGTAACGTAGAGTAATGCTTGGAGTGGGTCTGTGGAACTGTACTGTCACTTATGCAAGATAAACGTCTGTTTCATGTTAGACATGATACATTGTGAAACTCCTCTGTTAAAGGAAGCGTTTTTTGGCCCAGGTAATAACATTTTGTGAGGTATAGTGGTGCGATCTCACTGAGCCTTGATGTGAGTAAGTGATCGAGTCCTGCTGCCATTTAAAATGTTTTGAGCCGCCTCTCATGGTGGGACTTGTGCTTGTGCTGCATTACCTTAGTAGGGTTGGGCGTGGTTTGGGACACTCGATCACTGTAATTGAAGGGGTTGGGCTGCATGTCAATCCTGGCCAGCTCCTCTCTCGTTACCACGCCCCTGTACACCTCCTCCAGCTCCCGCCTCGAGTCCTCCGCTAGCTGCTCCAGGCTTGAGTCTGCTAGAGGGGTGGGCTCAAGATGGTTAGGCTACACACCACACATACCCATACAGTACAGTACCTCTTACATCATTGAGCTTAGGGAAGTCATGTTTCTCTAGGGTAAGCTTTGTTTTGTTCACATCATAGAAACTAATGATCAAGAAATATGAGTTCAAGACGGGCAATATTAATTAAAGCCCTGTCACTATAACGTAACCTATCAAATAAAATGATGAAGTAGAGCAGCTTGAGACTAATAGTGGTTTTATTATTTTGCTTATTTGTATGAAGCCTAATGCGATTACAGTATAAGTAGATGGTGATATTGAAATTTACAGAAAACTGCCCAAGACGAGTGATTTTGGCAGTCATCCGAGCATGTCGTAAATACATATATTGTTAACTGTAAATTACCAAGGCTAATATGGACTGGTGGTACGAAAGTAGTCGTCAGTGAAACCACACACCCGCTTTGTGCAGTGCTTTGTTATGGAGAGTGGCGTGCACCAAGTGTTCTTTAGGGTCCACAAACACAACTGAGTGTTGGTTCGTAGTATCCCTATCCTATCCCTCCCCAATTCTGGCGTGACGCGTGCAGCATGCTTGGCTGTTTGACGCGCGTGTTTGGGTGCGTGAAGCGGCAGTAGTACAAGTTACCAACATATTCTTAATTAAATGTGTAAATTGCGAGACACAGGTCAGGCTTGAGAGCGTGGGGGTGAGAGCCACAGCTCAGGGTGCAGACTTTTTATTTACCTTTACTGCAGTAACAAGGTCACAAACAAGCGAACAATAATCCAAACTGACGCCTATATCAACGCAGGTTAAAGAGAAAAGACTGTCGCGCAACGTGAGGCGAGTCATGCTACGAAAGAAAGGCTGGGAGCATCGACTCCATACAAGATATAAGGGGATTAACAACTAAGTGAGCCTATTTATTTATTTTTTTACTTCACTCTATATGTTGGCCTTGGCCAGCTTTCCCTTCTTACATAAAAAAAAGATCAGTATAAAGGTGTAGCAGAAATATCACCCACAGTTTTAAATGGTAACAGTGAATGGTAAGTGCGTCATATACGGTGGGGCGGTCTGTCCATCACCGGCCTGACACTGACAGCCGCCGGCCGCCAGAGTGGCATCCACTCACTATTATTCAGACCGCCTCAAGGCACAACTCAGTTCAAGCGAGACACCGCTGAATGATGATGGCCTCTTCCTGAGGAATACACACACACACACACACACACACACACACACACACACACAGACACACACACACACACACACACACACACACACACACCGTAATAATGTTGTATGCTGGTACAACTACCACACTCCCTCACACACTTCCATTCGTCATTTATCCCTCCTGGCACTACACTTTATGCATTTCATGTGGGCAACAGCAGGAAATACCTGGGAAACACTGAGAATTGAAGGAAATGTTGACGAGTTGACACGGAAAGGGACGGGGGTTGGTGTCGGAGCGGGTCATGGTGGGCGCCTGGAGGTCTGAATGGGGACATACATAACTATTGCCTTATTTAACACAGTAATGGGCTATTTATCTATTCAGGTTGTTGATTCTGGCTTTGCTTCATTCTCTAGGTCTGGAAACACAAGGGAGTGCAGGCAAACATTGGTGGACTGACCTCGGGTGATGGCACGGTTGAGGTCACTGAGGTGCCCCTGTTGCTCGTGGAATATTTACGTACGTAATTAATTTTAAAAATCGCGAGACGAAAAAAGGTGCCCAGACTGAAATGCACTACATTTTTTGACGCAACAAATACTTTAACTAGTAACCAAAATATAAAAACGTTTCCGAGTCGATTGTTTACAAAAAGATGTCCAACGAAGAGTTGTACCTCAAAATAACGGGGTCACAAACACTTCATAATGTCGAGAAGGAAAGTACAGCCACAAAACACCATGTTGTATTTTAGGAATACGAAAAATTTTGCTTTCCATTCAAATAAAGAAAACACAGATTCCGTGCCGTATAAAATTTTTTTTTTCTATTTTGATACCGTTAAAATTTTTGAATTAGAAAATACGATTAGTTGGACAAAATCTTATGGAATAATATTACTTGAGTCATGTTTCTCATATATTTCAAGTCTTATATCAAGCACCAAAACAATCCTAGACGTGCTAATTAAAAAAAAACTGAAAATAGAATGCCGAAAGTGTTATTTCAATGAGAAACAAACAAACAAACAAACAAAAAAGCTAGATACGATTTTATTACTGATTATAACTTGAATTATATTCCTATCAATAGATAAAATACAAAAACAACGCAAACTGCAATAATAAACGAAAAACAAAATGTGATGTTAGAGCTGAAGTATTTTTTTGCACCTTTTCTCACCACCTCCATCTCCCCTCCCCTCCCTCTCCCACTCCTCTCTACCCCTCCAGCTCCACCTCCTTCACCTACTTCCACACAGCGAGCCCTTAAAACACCTGCAAACACCTGCGAAACACACTAAAAACGCCCTAAATCATTTGGCGGCAAGGTGAAAGAGCGGAGCTGACCGGGGTTGGCGGGTCGGGGCGCCAGGGATGACTGGGTGTGGTGCGTTTGTCCGTGTTAGCGGCCATAGGTGTGTGTGTGTGTGCGGGGGAGGGGGCGGGGATGTGTGTGTGTGTGTGTGTGGCAGTGGTGGCGTGACATATACTGTTTAAGAGAATGATGTTAACTTCTTGAGAGAGAGAGAGAGAGAGAGAGAGAGAGAGAGAGAGAGAGAGAGAGTTTTGGTGTTGTAACTTCACCTGGACTGAGATATGGATGCATGGAAGATTTTAAAGTGAAGTGAGGGTGTTGTGTTTGTGCAAAGAAAGAGATTGCAGCTTCACTTAACATTATGGTAGAAATAATCAAGCTTCTGTGTGTATTTTATTATATTTCTCTTGTTATTAGTGACATAAAGTGAAGTGAGGGTGTTGTGTTTGTGCAAAGAAAGAAATTGCAGCCTCACTTAACATTATAGTAGAAATAATCGAGCTTCTGTGTGTATTTTATTATATTTCTCTTGTTATTAGTGACATAACTTAGTGTCGTGTTTCTTTTTTGTCATAATGTTGTTGTTTCTCAGCTATAGCGTGCAGACATGGGCCAGACACAACACACACCTAATTAATAGGCCCACTGGTTCTGAAACAAGCTCGTGCCAAGGACAGATCAATGAAAGCAGTCTTTTCACACAAATCGTGTCTGTCATTTATATAAGGAGTTTTTTAAAGTGTTTGCTGGTTAAGTGTAGGTTGTTAAAGTCTAGGTTGCTCGTGAAACATTTCCTTATTCTCTCGTGATGTGATCCGATCTAACCTGACCTTCCGAGTCGGACCATTGAAGCCCGAAGCGGTGAAGGGCTTTGTCAAGGTCCTCCTTCAGCGTGACAGAGGAGTGAAGGGTGAGCAGGTCAAGAAGAGGCTCGTCCTCGACCACCTCCTCAAAGTAACCGCTCGTGAAGTTGTATATCACAAAGGTCGACCTCGGCCTCTCCACCTTCGAGGTGAGTTCAATCGTGATTTCAGGCTCATTTTCAGGCTGTGGGGAACAAATGCCATTATTGGGGAGGACGAGTAGGATCGAGGGGGAGAAAGAGGAGGAGGAGAGTGAAAAGAACGAGAAGGGAGAAATGGAGGAGGAGGAGGAGGAGGAGGAAGAGGTGGAGGTGGAAGCTGATAATGATCATGATAATTAATGATTAGAATATGGAGAAGAGCGAGTAGGGGAGAGAGAAGGAGAAAGAGGAGGCTAAGAAGGAGAAGGAAAAGGAGGAGGAGGAAGAGGAGAAGGAGAGTGTAACAAAGGACATTAATCACCTCTACGTTCTCCGGCAGTAGGAGGTCCCAGGTGGGTCTACCGCGTCCTGTGGGAGTGACTGCCTGCTGCGCTCGCTCCCACAGGAGTGATTTGGGCTTCCGTGCCTTGCGTGGCTTCCTTCCCAGAGCTGAACGCATCCTGGAGGAGATATATATATATATATATATATATATATATATATATATATATATATATATATATATATATATATATATATAGAGAGAGAGAGAGAGAGAGAGAGAGAGAGAGAGAGAGAGAGAGAGAGAAATCAAATGGGAGCAGCAGATGAAAAAAAAAAAAAAAATGGCTGGATATTTGGATTACGTGTGAAGTTTTGAGTTATACGAGTGGAAATTCTGAGTCAGGTGTGAAGGTTTGAGATACAGGCCAGGAACTAGTGATTGGTGCACGCTGTCTGGCGATACACTGGCTGTGCATTTCTTCAGTAATTATTCCTTTCCCTATGCCAGCCTGTCCCTTGCATTGTTTTGTGTGCAGGTAAACTCTGGAACTCCCTACCTGCTTCTGTATTTCCAACTTCCTATGACTAGACTGTTTTTTTTTTTATGTAAGAGGGGAAAGGTGGTTAAGGGCAACAAAAATAGGGAAAAAAAAGGCCCATTCAGTTGTTATTTCCCTTACAGGTCCAAGAGAGTTAACTAAAAGAGAGAGATTTCAAGACATTCAACTTTTTTTTTTTTTTTTTTTTTTGCTAACTCTCTTGGACCTGTAAGGGAACTAACAACTGAATGGGCCTTTTTTTTTTTTTCGCTTTATGTTGCCCTTGACCAGCTTTCCTCTCTAACATATAGAAGAAGGAAGCAAGGGCCGTGGGAACGAGACAGTCAGTACTCACTTGCTTATTATCCTTGCTTGGCGCAGCTTGGCGGAAGGCTTGGCGCGCGTGTCAATAACTCTCTTCCTCGGCCTTCGCTTAGAGGAGGTAGACGAATAGGAAGGTGGGGCGTCACGTCCTAGGAGTTTAGCCAGCTTCACCATCATCTTGAGTCTCATCAGCATGGGTTGAGAGGACTTCCTGGGATGATGGGAGGAGAAAATCTAGGGCGCGAGAAAATGTTAACCCCTTCAGTACCATGACGCGTTTTCACATTCATTCTGCTTACTATTTGGTGATTTTATGGAGCTTCGGAATCTTATGTGGGGATTGAAATAGTGAAGATTCAGGCCATTAATTTTCCTAATGTAAACAAAATCGTCTAATCATATCCAAAACTCGCGGTAAAAATGCATCCCAGTACTGAAGGGATTAAGTTATGGGGTTGAATGTTGTGTTAGCTTGTGGAGAGTTTCAGTGCTTTCCCTCTATGACTTTTTAGTACGTAGTCTGTGATATAGATCATTGTAGTCTTCAAGAGTGCTTTCATGATTCCTGTGGTTTAATTAAGAAACGTTTTGCACTATTAATGGCAGAAATATTAGGGTAACGAGGTGAAAATTAAAAATTATTTTGTTCCTCGAGAAGCTTTATTTGATAGTTTATGTTGCACGGCGTTTCTCTTCGTCTTGTCTATAAACAAAAAGATAACTCGTGGGAATAAGTACTGTTTGGTGAAGTAAGGTGGCGTGACAGCAGCGGATTATGAGTTTATGATGCTGAGGCCCGGCAAGGCAAGGCAAGGCGAGCCAGAGCAGGTCAGCGGGTCCTCGCCACAAGCGGAAGGGGGAAGGGGAGAAGAGGTTGATGTTAGGAGGTAGGGGGAAGGCGGGTCCACGTGTAGGTAAACAAACAGGTTAGCATGCAAAGTAAAGCTCTGACAGATAGTGCGTGAGTATTGTTATTATTATTATTATTATCACAGGATCCTCGTGGCTGCGTGTTCCTCTTACTTTGAAATAATGCTTGATTACTGCGTGATTGCTTCACGGCGAGTTCTCTCGTGTAGATGAAAATATTGACAATAGAGATAAAAGAAAGGTCATGGAGTGTACCATCAAAGCAACACTATTATATCATTGTAATTGTGTGAGTAATCAGATCAACCATGACAGCCGAACATCCTGTCCTTTGTCCACACACACTATGTTATTTTAAGATTAATTGATGTAATATAATCTGAACGTATTCCCCGTTAAAGTCTGGAAGAGAAGTGCGTGTCACTGAATATAGTAAGACGCAGATGATTTACCGTTAGCCTCTCTCCACGGCTCCTTCCCCCTCCCTCCTCAGTCTCCTCTCACGTATCACACGTACAGTATGTTAAGCATCTCAGCTTAGACCAGCCAGTTTTATGATGGGTTGAACTGATTTGCTCCATTGCATTAGTTGGCGGTCTTCTCCCGACTAATGTAGTGGTGTGTGTATGTGTGCGTGTGTGTGTGTGAGTGTGAGTGTGAGTGTGTGTCGTGTCATTTGGTCTTGTTCGTGTCTGCCAGTGAACGCCCTAAGAAGTGTCTTTCACGAAGCTGCCAGATCAGCTCTGAAACGGCGCCACTGTGACGAAAAATGAAGCCACATATTTTTTTTCTAAATAGAGTCGGCATTTCTGAGAGAGAGAGAGAGAGAGAGAGAGAGAGAGAGATGGAAAGCTCAAAAAGAAAATATTTCACATAAACACCGGAAAAGTGGAAATTATATCAAATTACATGCCATCAAGACTCATTCCACACACACACTCATTCCTGATTTCCTTCAGATTTTCTAGGTTCAGGATAATGAGAAGCACTGTGAGGCTCTCCTCTCCTCCTCCTCCTCCTCCTCCTCCTCCTCCTCCTCCTCCTCCTCCTCCTCCTCCTCCTCCTCCTCCTCCTCCTCCTACTACTACTACTACTACTACTACTACTACTACTACTACTACTACTACTGTTACTGATGACATTGACAGTACTTATTAGCTCCTTGTGGCTGTTTCTCCTGCAGGATACATTAATAACAGGCGTCGTTCCTCTGAAAAGGTTACGAGGCTCCATTCTTTTGACCTTTCTCCTCGGCCTGAATGTTTTTGGACACGTCATGGACAGACAAATCTGCCGGATCGTCTTTTATAATTGATCTGATAGTGTGTGTGTGTGTGTGTGTGTGTGCAAATCAGATCATGATACGTAGCTAGTGTTTCATTGACTAATTGTGAAGCATGAAGGCACTTAGGCACTGGGCTGGAGCACTGGCCAGATAGAGGTTGCCTAACTTGTCCTTCACGTTGTGTGGATGGTGAGGTGGAGTCCAGGATTCCTCATTTCAAACCAACAGAAAGTCAGTAATCTTGTCCATTTTTTAAATTTTTTCTAAGTGTAATAATGTGTGCCACGATTTTGTTCACGTAATGTGTGTGTGTGTGTGTGTGTGTGTGTGTGTGTGTGTGTGTGTGATTCACTGTTTGATCTGCTGCAGTCTCTGACGAGACAGCCAGACGTTACCCTACGGAACGAGCTCAGAGCTCATTATTTCCGATCTTCGGATAGGCCTGAGACCAGGCACACACCACACACCGGGACAACAAGGTCGCAATTCCTCGATTTACATCCCGTACCTACTCACTGCTAGGTGAACAGGGGCTACACGTGAAAGGAGACACACCCAAATATGTGTGTGTGCGTGCGTGTGTGCGTGTTCGCGCGCGCGTCTATGCTCGTGGTGTGTGTCACGCTACAAACATTAAAAACGGGAGGAAAAGAAAAAAAATGAAGGAATAAAAAGTTAGTGCAAATAGAAACGGTCCTTAAATACGCAGCCCAGTCGTGACGCATTAGACCCCAACAATAAATAACATTGGTGTGATAAAGAGCAATTTGAGTTCCACGGAGCAGCAGTAACAAGGGGCAGCGTTCTACTGGAAACAAACAACTGGTGGTGACAGAGTGTGGTGATGCGACAAAAGAAATACACTCTGTCAGGACATTGTGGATAAAAAGTGTAGCGTGTTCGTCTCTTGTCATGACAGGAGGGCTCATTCACGCTGGGAGACACGCTGATGACTGAAGCACACGTCCCCCTGCCCTAGTCTCTCTCTCTCTCTCTCTCTCTCTTGATTCATTATAGTAATTCGTGTCAGGGAGTGTCGGAGAGGACATAGTGACACCGTGACTGTTATTCAGGCAACGAGACGACAGCTGCATTCCCCCCCCTTCCACACCCCCGTCCCCACAAAGCTCCCCTCTCCTATCCCCCCACCCGGCACTCCACGAGCCTCTCCTGCCATGAGTCACAGGCTTCCTCCTTCTCCCTTGTTCTTGTTGTTGTTGTTGTTGTTGTTGTTATTTTTTCTATTTCTATACCGAAGTCTATCAAGTCCATGGCTCTGTTTTATGAGTCGTGATTCTGCCGCTTCCCCTGACCTGCTCACGCCACATATTCGTAACACTACAGATTATGTCACTGATTCTCTCTCTCTCTCTCTCTCTCTCTCTCTCTCTCTCTCTCTCTCTCTCTCTCTCTCTCTTAACATTGATTGTAGCGTTGAAGAGACTAATTTGCTGCCGCTGTCCCTTCCTCCTCCTCCTCCTTCCAGTAGTAGTAGTAGTTGAAAAGAAAGGTAATAAAAGTTGAAGATATCGAACCGCTAAGTGTAAAGGAAAGCAGGCAGGCAGGCAGCTCGGCAAGTGACGCGGGTCGTTAATCTTATCTTCTTTCATTCTTACTAAGATCAATATTCTGAAACACTTCCAAGCCTCACACTACCTTCACTATTTTCAAAGGGGGTGAAGTTATACGGTTTTTAAGGATGTTTCTGTAGTTCTAGTGACATGTTAACAAGTTTTCTACATTATCAACAGGAAAAATACTCTTTAAAACTCGGTAAATCGTCTCTGTAGCCTTTGAAAATGGTCACAGTGAGAGAGGGAAGCGTTTCTAAACAAAACGAGCTGCGGGATTGGGCGACTTCCTGGAATGGTTTGGACTATTTGTTGAGTGATTTGGTCTTTTATTCTGGGGCAGGTCTGATTTATATATATATATATATATATATATATATATATATATATATATATATATATATTTATCTATTTATTTATTTATTTATTTATTTATTTTCTATGGAATAGAAGGGCAACAAAAACAAAAATAAAGGCCCACTTGATTGCCAGTTTCCTAAAAGGTTAAGAGAGGTAGCCAAAAATCTGGGACAAATGTCTTGAAACCTCCCTCTTAAAAGAAGTCAAGTCATAAGAATAGGTATGGAAATACAGAAGTAAGCAGGGAGTTCCAGAGTTTACCATAGAAAAGTTTTCTTTTGTCTTATAAACTATTCTTACATTAGATATATTGATCATCTGCCTGAAAAGAACTTTTATTAAGACTTGATACACGTTGTAGATTCATTGTCTGAAGTTTTAGCTAATACACCATTGCAGCTGTAAATGATAGTTTAAAGAAATGATTGTTATGTTGCTGAAGACTGAGGGTTTGGACGAATGCTGGACACTTTGTGTGTGTGTGTGTGTGTGTGTGTGTGTGTGTGTGTGTGTGTGTTATTTGGACTAAATTCCCTCCCGTGACGAAACCGTAAATAATTAAAGGTGCGATTGTGTTTTCGTGAGGACATTATGAAAGTTACTTATATTCAGTCATTCATTCCTCTCTGTCCATCCACTTTCCTTTCTCGCTGTCTGGAGTCTTTCCATGATTGTCATTTCCCGCACACACACACACACACACACACACACACACACACACACACACACCGTGAAGTGTAGTGGTTAGCACACTCGGCTCACAAGCGAGAAGGCCCGGGTTTGAGTCCCGGGCGTGGCGAGGCATATGGGCGAGCTTCTTAATGTGTAGCCCCTATTCACCTAGCAGCAAGTAGGTACGGGATATAGTTTTAGGGGTTATAGCCTTGCTTTCCCGGTGTGTGGAATGTGGTGTGGTCTTAGTCCCACCAGAAAATCAGTCTAAGAGCTCTGAGCTCGCTCAGTACTCGTAATTGCCTGAGTGACCAGCAGCCGACCGTGAACACACACACACACACACACACACACACACACACACACACACACACACACCACCACCACCTCCACCGCCGCCACTACTGGCACCCCAACCCGCCAGCCCCCGCCAGCCCCGACAAGTTGCCGCCAGCCCCGCTCGTTTTCTCCGCAGCCAAGTGATTTAGGCAGTTTTCGGATGTTTCGCAGGTCTTTATAGTTGTTTTAAGGGCTCGCTGTGTGGAAGTAGGTGGAGGAGGAGGAAGTGGAGGGGTAGAGAGGAGTGTGAGAGGGAGGGGAGGGGAGATGGAGGTGGTGAGAAAAGGTGCAAAAAAATCTACTTCGGCAATACATCACGATTTTTTTCTCGTATATTGTTGGAGTTTGCATTATTTTTGTATTTTATTTATTGATAGGAATGTAGATTAAGTTGTAATCGGTAATAAGATCGTGTCCAGCTGTGCGTTTTTTTTGTTTCGTTGACATAACACTTTCGGCATTCTATAATTTTCGCTTTTTATAATTAGTACATCTAGGATTGTTTTGGTGCTTGATGTAAAACTTAAAATGCATGAGAAACATGAGCCAAGTAATGATATGCAATAACATTTAGTCTAAGTATTCGTATTTTCAAATTCAATTTTTTTTTTCACTGTGCAATAACAAGAATACAAAAATCTTTATACAGCACGGAATCTTTGTTTTCTTTATTTGACTGGAAAGCAAAAATTTTTCGTATTCCTAAAATACAACATGGTGTTTTGTGGCTGTACTTTCCTTCTCGACATTATGAAGTGTTTGTGACCCCGTTATTTTGAGGTACAACTCTTCGTTGGACATCTTTTTGTAAACAATCGACTCGGTAACGTTTTTATATTTTGGTTACTAGTTAAAGTATTTGTTGCGTCAAAAAATGTAGTGCATTTCAGTCTGGGCCCCTTTTTTCTTTTCGCGATTTTTAAAATGAATTACGTACGTAAATAATGGACCACACGGGCACCTCAACCTTGCCTTCCTCCCCCCAGGTCAGTCCACCAATGTTTGCTTGCATTCTCTTGTGTTTCCAGACACAGAGAATGAAGCAAAGCCAGAATCAACAATCTGAATAGATAAATAGCCCATTACTGTGTTAAATAAGGCGATAGTTATGTACGAGTATAATCCCGTTCAGACCGCCTGGCGCCCACCATGACCCGCTCCTACACCAACCCCCGTCCCTTTCCGTATCAACTCGTCAACATTTCCTTCAATTCTGAGTGTTTCCCAAGCATTTCCTGCTGTTGCCCACATGAAATGTATAAAGTGTAGTGACAGGAGGGATAAATGACGAATGGAAGTGTGTGAAGGAGTATGGTAGTTGTACCAGCATGCAGCATTGTTACCGTGTGTGTGTGTGTGTGTGTGTGTGTGTGTGTGTGTGTGTGTGTGTGTGTGTGTGTGTGTGTGTGTGTTGGGTACATTGAGCTTGCAACAAACTGTCAGTGAAGTGATCTTTTTTATTGCAGCACAATATAAACTTAATCCCCCTTAATGTGTCGTATAATTTACAGCATCTATCTGTTATCTTTCAGCGCTGTCTTTGACTGTCGCAGTGCCATTTATACTGTGCACAGTGAAAATTATTCCTTGTTTTTACTTGTATTTCTACAGGCGTGTCCACATGCCAACAACAGCAGTGGCTGACTCCGCACACACGGGATGTGGTAAGTAGACAAGTCCAATATTTTACTTTACAAATACTGAGAGTAATAATGGACGGGAGCTTTGCATGTCGTGTGATAGACTACTCTTAATTATGAGACTGAACTTCTCACCACCAATGACCTAACCTAAATACTTGTTTAGTCTTTGATCATCGTAGATAGTCAAGTATACCTAAGTGATGGCGTGACAGTTATGTACTTCTGACTTAATAGAGTAAAGAAAGCAGAGGTTGGCCAGGGGTCGTGCAGTGCTTGTGATGTTGCTCGCCGCTCGCCAAGGTAGAGAGCAGTGTGACTGTCAAGACACCAAATCACCAATGAACTTGCCCTAATAAAATGCTGCCGCCTGGGTCAGTGTTGGTTCCTGGCCAGTGTGGTGGCGTCACCGCTGGCTGGCGCGAATCTTTGTGGTTGTATCGCGGTCTGAGATGGACCTTAATTAAAGCGACTTGGGATATTTTTTTGGCTGTTGATGTGTCGGGGTTGTTTTGGACCGTGAGTCTTACTTGTTTTGTGAAGCGGAAAGGAATAAGGAAGAGTAGGAGGAGGGATGACGTCATTAGTTTGCCTCCTTTTCTCCCTCTTTTCATTCTTTTTTATATTAATTTCCTTCTGTCTCTCATCCCTTCCGTTCCCTCTTACGCCCTCCTGTTTTTTGTTACTTTTATTGCCTTTTTTGCCTCTCATTCACTCCCTTCTCCCTCTCTCACGCTCTCCTGTTCTTTGTTACTTTTATTCCCTTTACTCTGTCATTCACCCTCGTCTTCCACTTTCACTGTTGTTTTTCTTTGCTTCCCCCCCTTACAATCTTAGCATCGCCAGCACGCGACCACCACCACCACCACCTATTTCACCCCGTCTTCCCCCTTTGCTGCCATCCAGTTGCATCCCCGCTGGGTCTGCTTACTGAAGACCAAGTTTAGATAGATGTAACTGGTCCTCCTGTAGCAAAACGCCTGGGATTGTGGATTAGTTGTCGTAGTAAGAGAGAGAGAGAGGGAGAGGGAGTGGGAGAGGGAGAGGGAGAGAGGGGAGGGTAATAAATAAGTGTCGAGCATTTTCCTTGTAGCTGAAGGTGATATTTGAAATTGCTGGCCAGAATTGGGCAGCGGAACAAAGGCACGAGACTTCAAATCACAGGAACGAAGAAAAAAAGTAATGAGAGAGAGAGAGAGAGAGAGAGGGGTAGTTCACATTCTCGTTTGATGGTGACGTGACACTTCTCCCTTCGTGAACATGTATGTGTGTATGTTTGTAGTGACTGTGATATAGACGTGGGGAGCAAAAATCATGATAATAACTAGACCGTAAATCATTGCAACTGAGAAAAAAATAAACCGGCAAGTCAGTTAGGGTCATTTCTAGGATACTGTGTCGCTCTAGTGTCACCCTTCGACATAAGAAGAGGGTAAGGACGCCGCTGCTTTTTCTCCTTCTCCTTTTTCTTCTTTTTGTGACGGTATTGACTCCTGCTTCGCGTGTTGTAATTTCCTTCTCCCCCTTGAAACCTGTCGCATGGCCCACAGTGACGCCAGCACGTGACAGGATGGGAGAAGTGGTAAGTTCGCCGGGCCACGAGAAGAAAGGGGAGGGAAAGAGTAAGAATGGACGGGAGCCTTGCATGTCGTGTAGATGGCTTCGTGAATTCCCTGCGGATATTACTAGTAAACTGGTGCCGGGCAGGTAGGGTCGAGCAGAGAGAGAGAGAGAGAGAGGGGGGGGAAAGAGGGGTTATCATACTATTATAATACTTTGTGCCCTTAGCTCATATAATTCCTCTCCAAACTCTTCTCGTGAGTGGTTGTTATTTATAGTTCTCGTATATTCAGATTGCATGTGGAATTTATGAATGTTTCAAGGTTACCTGCTTCTTCTCTGAAAATTTTAAGATGAGGAATGTGAAGTGGTGTTGTCTTAGAATTACAGGTTATCATTGTACCAGTTCTGAGCGATTCTCTGCTTGCTGGTGTTGTGGAGGACTGCATGAAGTAGAGTGTTGTTGGCTGCTGCTGTTGTCTAGAGGTTCAATTAAACAAAAGGTGCCAAGGTGCCGTATATTAAAGTGAGTATTGGGATACACAGAGTCCAGCCGTCAATGTCTGCACCCGAGGGAAGGTGAGAGGCAAGACAGTGATTGACTGACTGACTGACTGACTGCCTGACTGATTGTGGAGGCACGCGCTGGACTATCGGCGTTTGGCGGGTGGCGGAAATATGCTGTAGTGTCCGAACCCCGACGCTTGCACACTATTTGACTATGCATTGTTGTAATTTTTATAGCTAAGAGAGAGAGAGAGAGAGAGAGAGAGAGAGAGAGAGAGAGAGAGAGAAATAAATCATTCATACTGTATCCACACACACACACACACACACACACACTTACCTCAGAGTCTCCGTAGCTTCCATGAGGGCCGTGGGTGAGGGGGAGGGCCGGGAGTGGGTCATCTTGCCCATCGCTGCTTTCCACATGGTGACGAGTAGCGGGCGGGGACAACCAACAAAACCAACAAAACGAATCAGTCCACGTACTAATTAGTTGCTCAGTCTGTCCTTTGTTTCTCGAGTGTGTGGTGGCTTAGCGGTTGCCTCACAGTGCTGGTGTAGAAGTGGTGGTGGTGGTGGGCGATGCAAAGGAGGGTGTGCTATGAAATCTGCAAGCAATGTTCTGTGGCGAGGAAAGATTTTGATGTTTGTCATTGTGTAGTATTGTACTAGTAATATATAGATTGTTGTTGTTCTGGTTTGGAATAAGTGCTACTACTACTTTTTTTTTTTTTTTTTTACGGTAAGGCTTATAGCGTCTGTAGGCACACTTGAAGAGTGTATGGGAAGCGCTGTTCAGCTTCCTCCCATTAGTGGCGCAGGCAATTTTATTTATAGTGGTACCCATATTAGGGCCCATATCACCGCCCGAGCTCATCTTGAGTGTAATCACCTAGAACCTGGGTATCATGGTGATATGTAGGTAACTTTAAACACCCGACAAATGGCAAAGTGTTTTAAGTCTGTACGTGGTGGTGGGATTCGAACCTACGTCGTGGATCCCACGCTCACCATCTTATCCACTATGCCACCGCCTCCCTACTACTACTACTACTACTACTACTACTACTACTACCATCCCTACTACTACTACTACTACTTCTACCTCCACCACCACCACCATTACTACTACTACTACTACTACTACTACTACTACTACTACTACTACTACTACTACTACTCTGAAAACGAATGTTAAAACACGAACCAAGGAAGAATGAAAACAATAATTTAAGAGAAAAAACATCTTTGGTATTTTCTCGGAAGTAATGTTGCTTCAAAATTTGACTAACAAAAAATATGACAAATGGCAACACCGTGCAATGAAACACTCGCGCCAGGAAAAAAAATAGTGGTCTGCAAAATTAAACTGAGTCATTGGTACCTGCAATAGCCACCACCACCACCACCACCACCACCACCACCAGCACTTGTATTCTAGCACCAGTAACAACACACTGATAGGAACCGTAATAGTAATAGTGGTGGTGGTGGTGGTGGTAGTAGTAGTAGTAGTAGTAGTAGTAGTAGTAAACGGAGCACCCTTCTCTCCCTTCTCTTCCTACTTCTCTTATTTGTTTATTTATTTGATTATTTGGTCTCTTCCTCCTCTTCCTCCTTTTTCCTGTGGTGGTTCCGGGTTGGCGTGCGGTCGCTGCGTTCCCCTGGGATGGTACGGGTGATAGGCGTCACGAGAGAGAGAGAGAGAGAGAGAGAGAGAGAGAGAGAGAGAGAGAGAGAGAGAGAGAGAGAGAGGAGTTAAAACCTTACTGTTAACTCACTCATTGACTAAATACTTTTTTTTCCAAAGTAGGAGGACTGCCATGGGAAGCCTCTTGCCTTTATAGCTGAGATAGATAGACAAGTTCCATCGAAATAAATTAAGAAGTTATGGAAAAGAAGGAACAGTCAGATAAAAGAAGCTGTTGGGGATCGAAATGGTTTTCTTTCTGAAAGTTACTGAGAAACTCTGGAACTGAAGGTGTACACTTCTGGCTTGAGTATAACGGCGTCGCTTTTATCTCTTAGGTGAATATTTCTGTAACGGTAAAAAGAAAGAAAGAAAATATCGTACACATTCAGCAGTCCAGTCATTCCTTACAACATGTCTCCCTACGTAACAATTGCGTAATTGTTCCGAGTTTGGGTCATTTTACGTTGTTGTGAAGACTTTTCTGCGTGTAATTGTGGGACGAAGCAGTGGCAGTGTTCTAACAATGGCACACTGATCCCTCAAGACGGTTTGGAATGCACGGCAAGCACGCAGAGTACGTACGTACGTACCACTCGGCACAGGCTACATAACGAGTGAGCAAGCTTTGTGGCGGTGGAGAATAAGGAGAACAATTATGTGCCGGAAATTCCTACTTGAAAATTTCTCCCCAAATTGTTCTTTACAAACTCATCCAATCTAACCTTGCATAAGATAGTATAGCTCTATAACACCACCTGACCTAGAATCTGGTGGTGGAAATGTTGGAGGGAAAATTAATCTTGGGGAAACTTGCAGTGTGCGGTAATGTGTCCCATAAAGTTTGCGAAGCAGAATGATGGTGTAGTTTTCCTAGCGAGTTCAGGAAGGCTGCGTAAGTATTGGCCTGTAATGGTTTGATGGGAGTGGGCGCTGGGAATGGGCGCTGGACATGGGTGGGTAAGAAGAGGAAAGATTAATATGCTTTACTACACAAGGTGAAGGAGAGTGAGGAGAGATTGGTTGTGTGATTGGTGTTCGGGGTCCCGGGGAGGGAGATGACAAGATGAGTGGAGTGGCTGCACAATGTAAAGGGAGAGTTGTCTTTGGTGTGACGAGGGGAGGAAGAAAGATTACTTGCATAATGGCAGAGGGCGAGGGAGATTGTGTCGTGACGAGGATTAGAGGTCATTTCTTTTGTGCAAGATTATATCACGGATACTAAATGAATGAGACTTGACACTGAATGTTCTTTATCTAGT
>NC_059303.1:12897859-12957859 GCF_017591435.1 Portunus trituberculatus | reverse complement strand
CCACAAGTATTTTCCAAGACTAAGCCTGAGTGTAAAGACTGTTTTTCCTGTTAATGATATAGAAATATTGTTAATTTATTACTAGAACATTAATACCATCTTCAAAAAAACCGTATAGCTTCATTAGAGGCTTTTTAAGTAGTGTGGGGTGCCAGCCAGAAGTGTTTCACGATACGCTCCCTAACTCATTCCAACCGTGACTTATACACGCTCACTTCACGTTCACGACACGCCACGCCGGCAGAACGCGTCCACTCTGCAAGCCGCCAGCCAGCTCACACTGGACCAGCTCGGGGCCATGCCGCCACTGGGAGAGAGGAAGAGCCGAAGAGGGGAAGGAGAGATGGTGCGCGCGCGCCTATAGCAACCCTAGCCGGTCAACCTGTCTCTTACCTGCTGCTGTCTCTGCCGGGTCCTTGGATCGAATGTGCGGGAAAGCGTCGCTTACCGTTTCTATTAATGTGTGTGCATGTGTGTGCGTTTAGGTAATGGTAAACGCGCAAGTCTGTTCAAGTGCAGTGTATTCTTGCCATATTTTGCCGAGATAGTAACTTGGCATTGCCGCTTCTTTACCCCCTAACGAGGTGTGTGTGTGTGTGTGTGTGTGTGTGTGTGTGTGCTGTGGATGGCGTGCCAGGCAAGTCGTAAGAGGGAGAAACCGTGATTTTCTTGATGACTCGGGAACGTGACAGAGGACGATTTTACTTATCTTTTATTTATTTACGTGTTTATTTATTTTTAGACAATATTCCGAATAACGAGCGGTAAGTCTCGGGTCAGTGGACAAAGGGTCTGTGAAGAAAAGAAAGTGAGCCTCTTCTGTGTCCCGGTACGCACTGATTACCGCAGCCTCTGACGTCACTCGCGGGTCATCAGTCACTCATCTCAGGAATAAGAGTCTCCGGGAATTACGCTCACTTGCAATGGGGGAATGTGTAGGCGACCTACTGTTTGGCCCTAATCATATACCGGAAGCCCTAGCTTGTCCTGGTGGATTGCCCTCACGAATATACCTCCCTCAGGATTACACCTGGGGAAAACACCTGTACCACTGGCAGTTCCTTTTTTATGTAAGAGTGGAAAACTGGCCAAGGACAACATACACGAAAAAAAAGGACCTACATAGTTCGAGAGTTAGCCAAATTAAAGGGATAAATGTCTTAAAACCCCCTTCTAAAATAAAGTCAAATCATAGGAAGTTTGAAATACAGAAGCAGGCAGGAACTTCCATAGTTTACCAGAGTTTACCAGAGTAAGACGTTTAAGGTAAAGGTATATATCCTCAGAACTGTTTGTGGTGAGATTTTAAAGAATTTTCCAAGGATGTATTCAAGTTAGGAAGGGGTTTGTATGTATTGTGGAGGCATTTCAACACATCTTAGTGTTCATGCCTATAAAAATTAATGATGTTTGTCGTCATTTGATTTGTAATGAATTTATTGTGCCATAGTGTCAGTCAAGTATACAGAAAGTGGGCCATAATGCGAGAGCACACACACACAAAAAAAAAAAAAAAAAAATTGGATAAGTGTACATATGGAGACGGGACCACACGAGCATAAAGCCCAGGCCCTGTAAAACTACAACTAGGTAAATACAACTAGGTAAATACACACACCGTGTAGTGTAGTGGTTAGCACGCTCGACTCACAATCGAGAGGGCCGAGTTCGAGTCCCGGGAAGCGGCGAGGCAAATGGGCAAGCCTCTTAATGTGTGGGCCCTGTTCACCTAGCAGTAAATAGGTACGGGATGTAACTCGAGGGGTTGTGGCCTCGCTTTCCCGGTGTGTGTTGTGTGTGATGTGGTCTCAGTCCTACCCGAAGATCGGTCTATGAGCTCTGAGCTCGCTCCGTAACGGGGAAGACTGACTGGATGACCAGCAGGCACCAAGGTGAATTACACACACACACACTTCATATTTTCCTTGCGTATTGTTATTATTGGATTGGACCTTTGCTCCTTTTCGTGACAACTTCTTGAAAAGGGAAGCGTGACCACCTCGTTTCTTTGTTGCGTCAAGGTGAGCGACTATTATACTAGTCCCTCCATTACTTGCTCGTCGATTCTTTCCGTAAGCTATCGTCAGGCTAACACTTTCTTCCAGGCCCTTTTTTTGCTCCATGACCGGCTTTTTTTTTATTTCTTTTCTTTCTTTTTTTATTGTGTGTGTGTGTGTGTGTGTGTGTGTGTGTGTGTGTGTGTGTGTGTGATAATCTGCCCTGTACAGAGTTAGCAGTTAGGGGGAACGGCGTGAGAAAGAGGATTCAGGCCTATATTCAGAAGCGCTTTGCTCTCTCACCATCGATGCTTTCCAAAGGCTGTAGTTGAAGATACTCTCGTTTTTAAGAGCATTTTTATAGTTCTGGTGATGGATTTGTAACATTTGTGGTTTATAAAAAGGGGAAACTGTCTTGAAAACCTTGAATAATTATCTTAGAGAGTAAGGCATTTCTGGATACAGGTTTCAGAACGACTAACTTCATGTAAGCTGTTCTAGCAAGAGATGAAATGTGGCGTTTCCAATTTAGATTATAAATAAACAACTGACCAAGGATATTCAGTGTAGAAGAGGGGAACAATTGAGTGCCACTGAAGAAGAGATAATTGTGCCGAGGTGATAGATTGAGAAATTGAGTTTTTTGAGGCATTGAACAATACTAGGTTTGAAATGGGAATTGCGCTTCATGTTGCTTTTGTATGGCAAGATGTCATACATGCACACGAGGCCTTCCATCACCGCTCTGACATATTCTACACATAGGCTATTATTAGTGTACTGCGTGGTTCCCTGCGATAACTGCTTTTTTTTTTTTTTTTTTTTTTTTTTTTTTTTTTAGAATAAAGGGGGGTGAAGAAAGAGAGAGCTAGCTAAAGAGAAAGTGTGGTTAAGAGAATGGGTGAAAGAAAGTAAGAGAATAATAGATAGTGGGCTTGACCACTTTGCTAGTGATTTGTTTATATATTTGTTTGCTTATATAATTAGTTATATATTAAAATACCGCTATTGTTATATAATATTTGTTTACTTATTAACTAATTTAAGTAACCATTATCAATCAAATAAAGTTAGTATTACAATTATATTAATTTCTAATATTATTGTTAGTATTAACAATTTTTTTTTTTTTTTTTTTTTTTTAAAGTGTAAGATTATTCATGTGACTATTGGTTGTGGTTCATCCATTTCAGTTATATTGCTTGATTTAGGGAACCATGTATGTGTGTTGTCATAGGGTGTTACTAGCATTTCATACTGTTCGGGTTCGCTTAATCTTATTATTTCCCATGTTTTTTGCGCTTTATGATGGTTAGATATGTTTAAAGGGGTGATGTTATATTTTATGTGAAGATTAATGGCCACAGTCTTCTCTATCTTATTCCCCCACACAAGTTTTGAGGCTGTATAAAATCACCAAATAGTAAGCAGAATGAATATGGAAACGCGTCATGGTACTGAAGGGGTTAACAATCCGCAGATTCATTGCTACCCTCATTGCTTCCTGGTCTGGCCGGCAGTTTACTAAGGCAGGCTACGGACAAGCGGCTTGGGAAAAGAATCTAGACGAGAATAATAGAGGTGGCAAATATCATACCTTGCCATTTATAGTTATTTCATGTGGCAAGGTATGATATTTGCCACCTCCTCTATTATTCTCGTCTAGATTCTTTTCCCAAGCCGCTTGTCCGTAGCCTGCCTTAGTAAACTGCCGGCCAGACCAGGAAGCAATGAGGGTAGCAATGAATCTGCGGATTGTTAACCCCTTCAGTACCATGACGCGTTTCCATATTCATTCTGCTTACTATTTGGTGATTTTATACAGCTTCAAAAACTTGTGTGGGGGAATAAGATAGAGAAGACTGTGGCCATTAATCTTCTGACCTCCATAGATCCCTCCTAATGTCAATAAAAGGGTCTAATCGTTCACAAATCTCAAGGTAAAAATGTGTCCCAGTATTGAAGGGAATAAGCCGGTCACACAGTTTTTCTTTAAGGTAATAAGAGTGGATGCGTTCAGATTGTATTACGTAACTTCGAGTAAAGTGGAGTGTGTGGAAATGGTCTCTCTTCTGTAATCATCCTCTTTCATCAATGTTGCCCATGCAGTTATTATTTTGAGTAGTATGTGGTGTCGTCTTACGCAATCCTCTTTATCCATCCGTTTATGGAAAATCATGATAACAATGGTAATAAGAATAATCATGATAATAATACTAGTAATAACGATAATGTTAATGGTGGTAATAATAGAAGTAATGGTAATAATGATAATGACAAGTACAATATTAAGTCGTAAACTTGTATTTCATTACAGTGGATAAATAATATAACAATAATCACAATTGTACACACACACACACACACACACACACACACACACACACACACACACACTGGTGACTAGCACGATAGCAAGGGCACCGGTTCGTCCAGCTTGTTCCATTCCTTCCTGTCTTCAGCTCTCTTCGGTCCCCAGTTGTGTTTGGGCTTAAACGCTCCTCGCAGCCTCTGTGGAAAATGATAATGGTAATAATAATAGATAATAATGATAATAATAATAATAATGATAATGATAAATAAATAAATAAAAGGACAGCATATCCAGTTCGAGGGTCAGCAATAGAACAGGAATGTTTTACCATAAGGTGCTTTGTTGGCAATAATTTCAAGCGTAAGTGAGAGACTATTGAGCTGTATGATATTATCACATTCATATGAATTTACTGTTAAATTTTATTCCAAAGATGAACTTAGCAATAAGAAAAACAAAATAAATAAATAAACTTGTTCCATTGAGTGCAATACGCATGTGCAATATACTCTGCAGAAAACAAGTTGCTCATTATATGCTATTGTACAGGCTCTATTTGACATTCGCGTGGCTCACCTCAAACCAAGTGTCTCCCGGTGTATGGTATAATGTGTGGGCGAAGCAGATGGGAATCATGCCCACGGCCAGGCCGGTCAAGATCCATCCACAGGCTGGATGGGAACAATAAAACATGCCATGCCAAAGAGAGAGAACATATGGGTCCGTGTGTGTGTGTGTGTGTGTGTGTGTGTGTGTGTGTGTGTGTGTGTGTGTGTGTGTGTGTGTGTGTGACATAGACTAGATTGCTATGTGGCAGATTATGGACAGTTGTAGGTACGAGTATTTGACGAAGGTGAATGTGACAGAGGCACATGCTTTTATGGGGACGGTGGCTGTGGCAGATGAGCTGTGAAGGAACAAGACTGTGTGACAAGGATAGGGCTGTGATGTTATAGGTGCTTAGGACATGTGCAGGGTTGTGGCAAGCTTGGCTTGGCATAAGCACGCCTATGACAGGCTGGTCTTATGACAAGGCGGGATTGTTAAAGGGTAGGTAGGAGCGTTATACTGAGACTGGCTGAGACACATGCAAGTTAGAGGAGTCACTGAGGGACACACGTACTGTAAGCGATTTCTGGATAAACTTGGCCGTCGTAGGTGGGCAACCTGAATGTCACCAGGCTGTAGATGAAGATGCCGAACAGCGCCACAGGCGTGATGACGCCCCAACAAATCTTGGTGAACACGTCAATATCAAAGCCAAACATGAAGCGTAGGTCACGGAAGATGCGCTGGAATCCTAAAAAAGAAGCATGCGGTGGATTAATTCTCACTCTGCACCACTACAACACACGTCTGCTTTTTTGTAGTGATTTACGAATAGAATTGTCATACTGAACAGCTGGAAATAAACTTGTAGGAAATGTTAATAAACGAGTTGCACTTGTTGAGGCCACAAGTCAAAGTAGCATTCTTAGAAATAAGAGGAAATTACTTTTGCGACCAAACCAAGAGCTTGCCTTAAAAAGAAGACGAAAAAGAAAAGGAGCATCATACACACATTATCCGAATATCTAATATTTTCAAATGGGAAATCCATATGTGTTTCTTTTTCCCATAAGAAAGTGTTACATGAAACAAGGCATTACATCAAACAATGCAAAAATAATTAAGTTATGTTTATAGAAAGGATGAAGGAGAGCCAAAGAGAGTAAAGATTGTTCTGCTATTTGATTTTACTGATAAGGAAATAGATAAGTAAATAAGTAAAATATGTAAAATTGATAGTAACTAGACAATAAAATAACATTGATGTAAGGTAATTTCCTGTGACACCCACCATAAATGTAGCTGACTGCAATGATCTCAGTAGTCACTATCACGTAGACGATGAATCCGCCGCCGAAGAAATCCACCAAGTCGACGATCCACTGACCTCCCTGCACACACACACACACACACACACAAAAAAAAAAAAAAAAAAAAAAAAAAAAAAAATAATAAATAAATTAATAAGTAGATGAATAAATAAAAATAAATGAATAAATAAAAATAAATAGAAATGAATAAATTAATAAGTAAATAAAATAAATAAATGAATAAAAAGAAATAATAAATCAATAAATAAATAAATAAAATGAAATGATAAATAGATAAATAAATGAATAAATAAAACAAACAAATAATTAGTTATGACTTCAGGCTTATACTTTTCAACTTTTTTTTTTTTTGAGTATTGCATTTCAAAGGTAATAAAGTTTTAGAATTAGTCTAATGATATTCTATGTCGTGGTCAACCGTACAGTCGTCTCCCTCCCGTGACACCCTGTATGGTCAATGGCGAACGTTTCGGATGTGTCTCTTTCCGTGATTTAGTTTCCCTTGTGATCATCACAACTGCGTTGAGCAATGACAGTATGGCAAGGTTACTCACAGGAGTGATGTAGACCAGTCCGCACAGGAAACCAACAACAGAAATTCCGAGTGAGAGGAGGAACTTGCTGATGGAAGGGAACCGATCGGAGATGATACCCAAGGTACAGCCCGCCAGTCCCACTGCCGAGCCGATCCCCAGCGTGAACAGCATCAGGAAGAACAACACCGCAAACAACTGTGGCGGGAAGGACACACACTAAGGCACATCACCTAACCGGAAACTATTCATATAATTATCTGGTTTCACTTCAGAATGTAACCTGTTCAATAAGAAGAGTGGAAGTGATGCGTGTTTAGTATTTACTTGCGGGGCCCAGGTGAACTTGGCGAGGGCATCTGGATAGGAGACAAAGGCCAGTCCACCGCCGCTGCGCACCACGTCCTCGATGTCTGTGTCGAGCTGGTAGGCGAGGTTACCGAGGATGGCGAAGATGGTGAAGCCAGCCAGCAGGGAGGTGAAGGTGTCCGTCAGACTGATGATCCACGAGTCCCTGAGGGAAAACACTTAATTCACAGATCAGCCCAAACAAAGAAACTGGACTAGTTCTATTATGAGAGAGAGAGAGAGAGAGAGAGAGAGAGAGAGAGAGAGAGAGAGAGAGAGAGAGAGAGAAATTACCTGTAGACATTGTGGGAGAATTTGTTGTATGAACTGAAGTTTATGATGGCGCCGAACCCAACACTGAGACTGAAGAAGGACTGCGTAACAGCGGCGTACCACACCTGTCAACCAGTTGCCATCAGTAAATAAATATTCATGCTACACACACACACACACACACACACACACACACACACACTCAACGTATTCATTGTCACTGTCTTAACAGGACAGTGTGTGATGTGATTATTAACAATCAGCTGATTTGCTGCAATAGCTTCCCCACAGAGATTGGGCACGCAGGGACCCACGTAGCCCAGTCATTGTTCTATTTGACATTTGTCGTTTATCACACCCATGCTATCATGAAATGTTTATTGATCATCGGTATCGGAGTGAGTGAGTGAGTGAGTGAGTGTGAGTGTGTGTGTGTGTGTGTGTGTGTGTGTGTGTGTGTGTGTGTGTGTGTGACTGAGTGAGTGACTTTTCAATGCCTTACGTTCGGGTCCCAGAGTTTTTCTGTTTCAAATTTTACAAAGTAAAGCATCCCCTTTGTGGATCCAGGCAGTGTCACTCCGCGAATGAGCAGCGTCACCAGCACCACGTAGGGAAACAGCGCCGTGAAGTACGCTACCTGTACAGACACAACAGTGAGGCCAAAGTGTTGATACATAGTACATACTAATTAGCCCCTGTGTATCACTGACTTAAGCCTCCTTACGGCATGGTGTGAAGTATTGATACATAGTACATACTAACCCCTGTGTATCACTGACTAAAGCTTCCCTACGGTATGAAGCGTTGCAAAGTAAAGTGTCCTAACCTTGCCCGATGATTTGACGCCCTTGGCCATCGTGAGGAAGACCACCACCCATGAGAAGAGTAGGCAGAGTGTCAGCCGCCAGTCAGGGAGGCCCACGCCATCGCTGATGTCATCCTTCATGCGTAATACATACTTGCTGCAGGAAGGGAGGAAAGGGAGTGAGCTAGTGAGAACAGAAACCATCACCTGTAAAAGACTTTTTTTTAATTTTACAAGTATCATGTCTCATTTTTCTCACTAATGTCATCTTTCATGTCACGAAAAAAAAAAAAAAAGAAACTGTAATCGTATTTGTGCCATTGTTGTGTCAATCCTATACTCTCTCCGTAAGACGCTACTGTCAGCTTTTCTAGTGTCCTACAATTTTTCTTCATTAAAAGGAAAGAAAGTTGTAGCGTTTTTCTAGTTGCTTTATTCTCAGGAACATGAGTTGTGTTGGACAGGAATACAGTGATGTATGTGAAATTACTGCAGTGAAATGCCTTATGAGTAGTTATGTTTTTGTGAATGTTTGTGTAATACTCCACCTGTGATGAGGATGTTACAGTAGACAAACAACGAAATTGTTTTTCTTATTACCCGCACACAGTTAAAGAACTCGATTGGTGGACTGTTTTCTTACAATGCAACGAAATACAAACTTTAATTTTCTTGGCTTTTGTCACCGAGCAATGCTGCTAGATGTTAAAAGTAACTTTTCAAGCACGCAGACTTACTGATAGATAAGACCTTGTTACTTAAATATAAAGTGATATGTGTTGCAGGCGAATATGTTGGTCATTGAGTGTTGAGACTCACTAGTAGTACTGCTCTGATGACGACTGTGAGTTGTTCATTAAGGAGACGTTAGTGTTGGAGGCGTCCACGCAGTTGTTATCAGCCCAGGCGTCGTCACAAACCGACCACGGGAGAACCTTGTTGAAGGACATGATGAAATAGAACACCGTCAGTGCCATCAAGGAGCAGTAGTAGGTCACCACACACCAAGAGCCGATCATCTGCCCGTAGCCAACTCCTGTGTGCGGAGAGGGAGGGATCACAAGATGGCCTACAGTCCGCACAATTCACTGAGAGTTTGATTAAATTCCTTGAAAATATTGTCATCGAAAAACACCTGATCGTTATATTATTTGTCTTTCAGCCTCGGGTGAGATGCAAGCCCTGCAGTGACGGGACGGCTGGCCGCTGACGTACTGTAGGCTACTACACTACCTTTGGCAGCCGGCACCATCCGCCACACCTTCACGCAGGTAAAGGAAGAAAACTGGCCGATGGACATCTCCAGGAAGTACAGTGGCTGCAGAGACACAAGTGCACGCACGGTAAGGAACAGCATGTTACCTACAGTCATGGCGCGATTTTGTGTGATATTTGAACATCAGTAGTAGGATAATGATGCATGGAGAGAGAGAGTGTGTGTGTGTGTGTGTGTGTGTGTGTGTGTGTGTGTGTGTGTGTGTGTGTGTGTGTGTGTGTGTGTGTGTGTGTGTGTGTGTGTGTGTGTGTGTGTGTGTGTGTGTGTGTGTGTGTGTGTGTGTGTGTGTGTGTGTGTGTGTGTGTGTGTGTGTGTGTGTGTGTGTGTGTGTGTGTATGTGTGTGTGTGTGTGTGTGTGTGTGTTGTACGTTTACCCTGCCAATAAAGATGAGCACGATGAGGTAGGGGATAAGGAAGGCTCCCCCGCCGTTCTGAAAAGCTGTGATGGGGAACCTCCATATGTTGCCCAGCCCGACGGACATTGAAATACACGAGAGAAGGAACTCGATGGGATAGGACCATTGCTGTCTTTCTTCTCCATCCTCCTCCTTTCCTTCCTCCTCGTTGGGGGCTTTGACAGGATAGATCTCGGGTTTTGTTGGGTAGCTTCCCTTCTCATCCTGGAGAACAAAGGAGCGATTCTAGAAACATGTTTGTTGTAGAATTTCAGCATAAAACAAATACATTCTTATTTTCTTACTCTGAGGTCCTATAAGTTCATTTGCATCCTTACAGAGTAATCACTAAGATGTTTCACGTTTTCACGTAAAGAAATGTTAAATTGGTTTGTATGTAGGTTAGTGTAAGTACGTACAGTACATAGCTAATGTGCGCCTGACGGGTGAACACACAAAACTGGCTCGGTGTTGCTTGAGAAAGATTTCAGAATAACCTGCCTGTTCCTGCTTATTTATTTATTTATTTTTTTTTCAAGCATTTCTTTATAATAGAGTTTTCCGCTCAATACAAACTGGGTTTCAGAAAAGTATTGTTGATTTTATCATAGTGGTGGTGGTGGTGGTGATGTCAATAAGATTTGGCAAATGTGAGTATTGTTTAGGTGTGGACGAGACTCACAGGTGGTGATCACACACGTACGAGGCAGCACAGTGTCGGTGAACACTCATCCTCGTTAATTAAGGTTACTAAAGTCCCATTCATGAATGTCTGAGGGTCGTGAAAAGTTTTTGTCGTTGTTACTTACTTATTGACTTGTTACACCACTAGCAACTCCTGACAATAGCTGGAAAAATACAAGGGGAAAAATATACTAGACAGCTGGAGACACCCCCCCGTCTCTCTCTCTCTCTCTCTCTCTCTCTCTCTCTCTCTCTCTCTCTCTCTCTCTCTCTCTCTCTCTCTCTCTCTCCATAATAAATTACATGACATCTTACCAGAAATTCGACGTAAAAGAAGATAAATGCGTCGCGTAAAGCAGTCTAGCTAACCAAGGTAAAAGCGTCACTTAACACTGAACAAGACAACAAGAGAGTGTTTAGGAGCATAATGTGTGTTCACTCTTCACCCACTCCCCCGCTTAATTTCCTCGTTTTATTTATTTATTTTTTAATCCCTTAGATGAATTTAGAGGTTGACTACAAATAAACACTTCAATATTTCCTGACAAAGGATTTACAAACTACTGTTATCTCTCGCTAAGATATAACGGTCATAAATAGTCATGTGATAAAAGCCATGGTGTGCGAGCTATAAGTGAGGTGCGATTGTGACTTTTTTATGTGTGTACTAGGATCACCACACTCATCTTAATTAAGCCGTGACCTTCCTGCAAGGCGAGAGGTCGAGCGGCAGTTCGTCGTAATGGCCATCATAGCTCATTACAATTTTTCATCAGGGAATGAGGTAATTTTAGCCGGCACCATCTTGTGCAGTTCTTGCCAGCGTGATACCGTGAGTGAATCAATTCGAAGGTCAAGAAGAAAGATTTTCGTGATGAGACTTGTAATAAGATGGTAGTGGTGGTGGTGGTAGCGGTGATGGTGGTTGTTGTATGTTGGTAGACATGAAAAAAAAAGACAAATTTCAAGACGTAACTTAAGACAAGTGTCAAGACGTAACTTGAGCTGACTTGCATTGTTTGTAGATGAAGGTATAACGTAAGACATGCCCTGTCGCTTTCCTCTCGCCGAGGCGCCTGACCAACCATAAAGTTCTTGTGAGTGTTGTGAACAGTAACAAAACAACAACTACGACAGATGAGTAGTGAAACTGGTATACAATAATAATAATAACACCAGCAGCAGCAGCAGCAGCAAGACAGGAAGCGTAACACGTGACTCCTAACAAGTATTTGGTTATCAGCGGCGGTGTGTTCACTACAATCACATGCTGTTGTGATATCAAGGTTCAGTTCCCGGAAGAGTATTGTACATACGTTTACCTCCGAGAACAGTGTATCTTTTTATTTACGAAAGACGCGGCTCAACCACAATGACGTGGCGTTTCCTGGTGATTACTGACTTATTGAAACTTGAAGGGTGGAGATGTGTTAACCATTGTACCTACACTAGCACGTAGCCACCCGAGTATCCATCCCTCTGTCGCGTAGATTTTGTGTGGAAATTGTGACGAGAATAAGAGAACATTAAATTCCTACAGTACAGCGCGGGAATTTCATAAAGCTTCTTAGCAGCATTGTAATAACTACATAAACAAGAAAGGAAATAACTTGATCCATGTGAAAGTCAATGAAATGAAAAAAATAATCGAAAGCGTGATAGGGTGAAAATCATGTTGAGTTTCTTGATTACAAAAATATTAGAATCAGATGTCGCAGTCTCTAAGAGCTCAACGATGTAGAATGAGGCACACGCAGGCGGCACCACCACCACCACCACCACCACTACTACCACCACCACCACCACCACCACCACCACCACCACCACCACCACTAACATTACCACTACTACTACTACTACTGGTACTGTTATTGCTGCTACCACTATATACCACCACTATCACCACCGCCACCGCCGTCTACGAGTATTATCATCAGTATTCAAACTGTGGAAGGGAAGGCAAGGAGTGCAATGAGGAGCATGGGAGGGTAGCTCACCTTGTCGCTAATGCAGGAGTCGAGGTCCTCAGGTGTCCTTACGTAGCTCTGGTTTACGACTCCAGTAGGCTCATCTCGCGCCACCTGGAAGAGAAACATCAATAATAATAACAACAGCAACGATAACAACAGGAAGAGGAGGGAAAGAGAGTAGCCAGAATACAGCGATGGGAGAGGGGGAGGGAGGAGGAGGGGAGTGATGAGGAATGTATTTTATAAAGGAAAAATTCTTGAAGTGAAGTTATGAAAAGGGGAGAGGGCGGAAGGCAGTGATGGGAATGTCAATATACAGAGAAATGTGTTTATCAAGAGAGGAAAAGTGAACATGTTAAAATTTAGATGCGGTGATGAAGCAAGGTGAATAATTTCCGTTATGTCGGGAGATAAGGACACAGCTTTTACGTCCGTATTCAGAAACCTCTCCCTCTCACTACGACAATTTTTCAAGGCCACAGAGACGACTAACCGGGTTTTCAAGACAGTTTCTCCTATTGATAAACTAAAGATCTTGCTGATTTATCACTAGATCCATGGTAATAATCTTCAAAACACGAGTATCTTCAACTGGAGCCTTTCGAAAACAGTGATAGTGTGAGAGCAAAGCCTTTCAGAATACGACGACCCTTAATTTTGTATACACCTTTTCTTATTTTGTTTGTGTTTTGAAATGCACTATCCCTATACGTGTGTGGTCAGTCAGTCATTCCTGCAGCCTGCCCAGAATCACTCGCAGCTTTATTGCCTTGACTATTTTAAACACTTTTATGGTTGACTTTGTAGTTAAATAGTGACTATAAGTAACTTCTTGATACACGCGTATTTCACTGACAAGGAAGAACACACTACCGACTGTTTTCATCATTGTAGCACATGAATTTGAAGTTTTATATCTTTTTAGGACCCAAGTGTTTTTTTTTTTTTTTTATCAGATGTGCTTTAGATTAGGGAAGTGTTAAACTTTTTTTTTTTTTTTTTTTTAAACAAAGGAGTTTTCCGCCGCTGTAGGATTTCTGTATTCTTCCCAAATCTCTTTTATGATCATTCTGCCAGTAAAAAAAAAAAAAAAAAAAAGGAAGTGATAAGCGGATAAAACCTGCGTATATTCTAGACTCTAGAGCGTACGTTACTAAATCTGAAAATAAAGATGTATCACTCAGAAATGTGTTTATCCTGGATGTTATAGTCTGACCGAGCTTAATTTACGGCTATGGGGGGGCGAGGGGAGCTCTACAGTGATGCCACGTTTCCAAAAACTGGGATGTGAAATGGAAGTTATTGGTGTACAAGGCATCGCAAATACCATCAATTCAGATGTATAAAATTTCGACTTGTGTATGTAGATGGCTGAATCAACAGTAACCATCATATGCATAAAAAACTATATAGTACCATACAAACATGGCATACATATTCAACAGTGTTGCTGATATCAACTGTAGTAACTTATAATGGTACTTAGCGTATGTTTAGGGTGTGTAATAATATCAGCGTTACAGATATAAGATAATGAGCATGAAAAAAGAAATAATCTATTATCCAAAGTAAAAAAAAAAAAAATAGTAGAAGTCTTGTGAGTGGCGGCAATACTGATGAACCCAGCCTGGCCAGGCCGAATAGCCTCACCTTGTAGTACCAGATGTTGCTATAATTATAAGATAAAATGCTCACATTTACTGGCTTTTACAGTAATTTCAAGGGTGAGGCATAATCGCATTCATAATTCGTAAGCCAAGCTAATGTGTAGTTTCTATTTTTACAAAATAGTAGGTATATGCCAATACCTAAGTGAAAAAAAAAGAAGCATTTTTCACTTGTGAGCGGCAACTCTTCCACACCCAGCTGGTGGCCTTGACACATTGTGGTGGCGACGTGACTGACCTCGTGCCACTCACTATATATATATATATATATATATATATATATATATATATATATATATATATATATATATATATATATATATATATATATATATATATATATATATATATATATATATATATATATATATATATATATATATATATATATATATATATATATATATATATATATATATATATATATATATATATATATATATATATATATATATATATATATATATATATATATATATATATATATATATATATATATATATATATATATATATATATATATATATATATATATATATATATATATATATATATATATATATATATATATATATATATATATATATATATATATATATATATATATATATATATATATATATATATATATATATATATATATATATATATATATATATATATATATATATATATATATATATATATATATATATATATATATATATATATATATATATATATATATATATATATATATAATTATAAATGACTCTGCTTACCTTTGATTCTTTAGAGAGAGAGAGAGAGAGAGAGAGAGAGAGAGAGAGAGAGAGAGAGAGATTAACAGAACAGTAGTGAAAACGTGGCAACACTGTACAGAGACGCTCGCCCCCCCATGGCCGTAAATTAAGGCTGGTCAGACTATAGTGATGCTTTTCTTAACCCCTTCAGTACCATGACGCTTTTCCAGATTCATTCTGCTTACTATCTGGTGATTTTATACAACTTCAAAAATTTATGTGGTGGATTAAAATAGTGAAGACCTTTAATCTTTTGCCCTCCATAGACCCTTCCTAATGTCAACAAAATGGTCTACTCGTACACAAATCTCAAGGTAAAAACGTGCTCCAGTACTGAAGGGGTTAACTCCTTTTTTATGATCATGGTAAAGGACAGCAAAAATGTGGTCAAAAGTAATATTCCACTGAAGATACCACTAGTACAACAGAAAAGTATCTTGAAATAATATATAAAATTACTTAAAGTGTATTGAGTCTCATGAATTGTAAGTCCCCTCGTACCCATTGTTCTCTCAGAAATTATTCATTCCTTACCTTACGGACGATGTTTTACAGATGACATTTCCTTGGTGACCCGGGGCGTGTCTTCTTTTACCCGATGAACTAATCCTCTCGCCATAAAATGAAAGGAGTAATGCGCATACATATATTTCCTTATCTTTAGAATCAGTTCGTGCTATGCTTCACAATGCGTGTTGCTTGTAACCTCAAGGACATTGCAGGGTTACATACTTTGTTTCATGTATATAATGATTTCAGATGTTATGTTACCCTTCCCGCACTAATGTTTTCATCGTGATTCTGTATCTCTCTCTCTCTCTCTCTCTCTCTCTCTCTCTCTCTCTGTGTGTGTGTGTGTGTGTGTGTGTGTGTGTGTGTGTGTGTGTGTGTGTGTGTGTGTGTGTGTGTGTCTGTTAGTTGATGACAATTGAGTGGTCGCCTCGCCTTGCCAGTATTATTACTTTTATACTTTTACATGAAGGCAAACTAATGGTGGTTCTTTAGGAAGGAAGGGCCAGCACTCTCTTTTTCAACCGCTTCTCTTTTTTCATGCTTAATTATATCATTTTCAGTGTTATTGTATTAGTAATTGGGTATACGATCATATAAGACCTCCTGTCCGTCATATGAAAAATTGCGTCTTGCAAGAAATAGTATTTTTCAGTGTCTTAAAGAAGCGTTAGCAACTATGCTTGTCTCAAGCCAGGTTGCCATGGTGCCACCACCAGCAGCAGCCGTACACCGAATCCCCCAAGATGTATTAGACTAAGTCTAATACATCTTGGAATCCCCTGTCCAGCCAAAGAAGTGAGCTCCTCATTAACCTTCAGCTCAGGTGTTAATTGTAGAGCTTTTAATAGTTCCTTTTCGCACACCTGTTATTGGATGGCGCTCTGTTTCATTTATACATGTTTAGTTTTTTAGTCGTTTTGAAATAATGTCCAGAAAATCCGTGCAGCGGAGGCAGAAAGGAACGCTAATAACACCAACCCCGTTATCATGAATTACCTTTGCTATTGTTTCTAAAAATATATTATTCCTACCTTCTAGCTAAGAAGCAGTGCGCCGCAGCTCTTCCTTACTCTTGTTTACGACAAACTACCTAGATAAAGTGAAAATGCTGCTTTGTACTAATGAAGCTTGCGTCAAATTGGATTTTGGCGGGATTCATCTGAAAAGTCCCTACGGCAGCCAACAGAAGGATTTCCCCGGTATTTTCTGTTAAACCTACCGTAGTTGTGTTTATCACCATATCCAATACTGTCTCTAAAATTGAATCATAGAATACTTTCATATATTTTATAAGTAAAATGCACCAGTTCTATTGTATTGTATTGTATAAGTAAATACTAAATAGTATTGCATGACTTATTGTATGAGTGGATGGGCTCCGCGTGACCTTGCCTCCATCACACGCTCCACAGATTCAATCACTTTGATCGCCACTACATCTCTCTCACCAGTAACACTTCCGTGCTTGCACACAGTTGTAGCGAGATACTCAAATTAATGTGTGCTTTTGTTGTATGTGGATAATCAAAATTAATGCTTCACTAACTTATTTCAGACACGATCATCCTATTTTTCTTTAAATCATCCTTAAAATTTGCATTTTGCAAACACGTCACATTTACCTTATCAGCATTTCTTGTTCACCCCCATCTGTATCTCATATAAACATTTCCATTCTGACATCAATTTATCCTTACATCTACCTATATGACGTACGTACGTACACCACCCACTTACAGTAGTACGTAACCTGCTGGCGCAATACAAGCAGGGAAGTTTGGTTTGAGACGATATATGTACCGGTTTTGTAACAAACAATAAACTCGCTCACCTCAGGGGCGGTGTGACTGACACTAAAGTCATTCCTCGTCATGATGGAGACAGACGTGTGATGTCGCGGCGACGCACAGCGCATGAATGTGTCACCGTGGAGAGGAGGCTCAGCCATCGCCAGATACAGGAGGTCCTGGTTTTTCAAATTTGACCTCTATATGTTGCGTCACGTGCGTGCGTGTGTGTGTGTGTATATATATATATATATATATATATATATATATATATATATATATATATATATATATATATATATATATATATATATATATATATATATATATATATATATATACACACACACACACACACACACATATATATATATATATATATATATATATATATATATATATATATATATATATATATATATATATATATATATATATATATATATATATATACACATAATCGCGATAAAGGAAAGTATTTCTATCCAGGTTGTACAAATGGTGAGCATTTAAACTGTTAAGAACTTTTAACGTCTACTAATAACCATGCATGTAATTATTTTCTACTTCAACGTTTGATTAAAAACACAGATACCGATTTCAACACAGTATGAAGTAAATCGTTAACAAACACTAGAATGATCATTTACGAGCACTGATCCATTTCTTTTATTCACTCTCAACTTGAGCTCCATTGCAAAGCTATTCCTATCAATAAATCATCCCGATCCTTTCTGATTCAGAATTTGATAGATTTATTGGTTATTTTGTTATTAGAGCCTGGAATTATGCATAATACGTGCATTCAGATACTGAGCACGGGCCAGTTATCCGTGGTGGTACTGGTTAAAATAGTGTTTGAATGGTGGTGAGGAGAGATTGTGTGTGTGTGTGTGTGTGTGTGTGTAATTCACCTCGGTTGTCTACTGGTCACCCAGCCAGTCTTCCCCATTACGGAGCGAGCTCAGAACTCATAGACCGATCTTCAGGTAGGACTGAGACCACATAACACAATCCACACACCGAGATAGCGAGGCCACAACCCCTCGAGTTACATCCCGTATCTATTTACTGCTAGGTGAACAGGGGCCACACATTTAGAGGCTTTCCGGGGCTCGAACCCGGCCCTCTCGATTGTGAGTCGGGCATGCTAACCACTACACTACACGGTGTGTGTGTGTTTCACTGTTTGATCTGCTGCAGTCTCTGACGAGACAGCCAGACGGTACCCTACGGAACGAGCTCAGAGCTCATTATTTCCGATCTTCAGATAGGCCTGAGACCAGGCACACACCACACACCGGGACAACAAGGTCACAACTCCTCGATTTACATCCCGTACCTACTCACTGCTAGGTGAACAGGGGCTACACGTGAAAGGAGACACACCCAAATATCTCCACCCGGCCGGAGAATCGAACCCCGGTCCTCTGGCTTGTGAAGCCAGCTCTCTAACTCTAACCACTGAGCTACCGGGCATGTGTGTGTGTGTGTGTGTGTGTGTGTGTGTGTGTGTGTGTGTGTGTGTGTGTGTGTGTGTGTGTGTGTGTGTGTGTGTGTGTGTGTGTGTGTGTGTGTGTGTGTGTGTGTGTGTGTGTGTGTGTGTGTGTGTGTGTGTGTGTGTGTGTGTGTGTGTGTGTGAAAACTGTATAGCAACAATCAGGAACAAAGAGAGAGAGAGAGAGAGAGAGAGAGAGAGAGAGAGAGAGAGAGAGTATATGGCCGTTATCTTTTTTTTTTTTTTTTGACAATGTAGCCTATAGGGAAAACTTAAGCCCCTCTCCCTCTCCGCCAGCCCTCCCACCACCTCTCTCTCTCTCTCTCTCTCTCTTATCGGCAACAGTATCAGGATTAGGTCCCGATTACTGTTGTATATTTTTTCACACACACACACACATTGAGTTCATTCTCTCTCTCTCTCTCTCTCTCTCTCTCTCTTGGTCCGTTTCTCTCTATTTTTTATATTAATCGAGTTTTGTTTATTTCAGAGAGAGAGAGAGAGAGAGAGAGAGAGAGAGAGAGAGAGAGAGAGAGAGAGAGAACTTAAGAATATTATTACAACTACTTACTAAGCGTTTCAGAGTTTGAGGGCACGTTTTTCTAGAATAACTTTGTAAGGAACACGCATATCATTATAAAATTTTGCCACAGTGTATTTGACACCTTTCCCCGAATATCCCAATGTGTCATGAATCGTAAACAGTATATAATAATGGCACTTCTCCCTATAAAAAAAATAGGAGAAAGTCACTTATCCCTCACGAAGAAACGGACAATGGTGAGAAATGGTGACGGAGAGAGAGAGAGAGAGAGAGAGAGAGAGAGAGAGAGAGAGAGAGAGAGAGAGGGAATACATAGACGGGGAGGGGAAGGGAGCGAAATATGGGGAGGGGATGGAAGAGAGGGAGGGTAGGAGCAGGGGGAGGGACTATGTTGGTGGAGCTTGTTACTACGTCACAGATAGTACTACGTCACCATTTCTCACCACTTGTCCGTTTCTTCGTGAGGGATAAGTGACTTTCTCTTGTGTTTATAGGGAGAAGTGCCACTATTATATACTGTTGACGATTCTTGACACATTGGGATATTCGGGGAGTGTGTCAAGTACACTGTGGCAAAATTTCATGATGATATGCGTGTTCCTTACAAAGTTATTCTAGAAAAACGTGCCCTCAAACTCTCTGAAACGCTTAGTACTTTTCAACAATTATGATTACAAATATAATGCGTTAGTGTCATAATTATTTGTTTTTGGGTTTCAAGTGATTACATGCATAGTGTTTCGTGTCTGGAATTACATATTTGGGCATTTCACTTCAAGGCACCGAAGGAAGAGAAAGGTAAGGATTATATAGTATTTCATTACCGTTAATGTGTACGATCGGTGCTTGTCAGTAGCACGTGACACAACTAAATGGTATGATAATATACTCAACTTTACTGTACGTTTATGATGTTTATTTTCAGGCGGAAGGCTTTTATTGGCCTGTAGTTAATGCTGTAAAAAATCAACACTGCGCCAGAAACAAGAGTCCTGCGATCAGTTTTCCTCCGTCTTCCTTTCCTCTCTTTCATCTTGTGGCTGTTTACATTAGTAGGGCATTGTGGATCCTGTGGCGGGTTGTGGTGTCTATAAATCACGTGTCACGGGCGTCCAATTACAGCCCGCCATGCCGGTAGTTACTTGAATGACGTATCACGGCAAAACCAATCACGGACGTTGGATTGTAGGACGTCCAATGAGAGCCTCCCATGCCGGGAGTCACTTATAGTATTGCATTTGTTTCTCTTGAGAGAGGGTGAACCACGTCAGCTCCTACCATTTGCTAAGTTGCTTTCATTCAGTGCTGTGGTTGTGAATTCCGTGTTTTTTTTTTTTTTTTCTATTTATTTATTTATTTTTTTTTTTTCACCGCTACACTGGAAACGCGAGGGACTTGTTTGAGTAGTGTGTGCATCACGCGTTGATTTCCCTTCCCCAGATGAGTTATACCAGATACCAAATATCTTTGCGATTTCCTGGAGGGGACGCAGCAACCTGTTAGAATGGGACAGTTGTGGTGAGAGCTGCTGTTATTAGTAAGCAGCGTTACCAATGGTTTGTTTCATTTGAATTAGATGAATTGCGTGTTTAGTGACGTATATAATTACAAGTTATCAAGTTACATGTCAAAGCTTATATAACTACATTTATTCCGATTATGAGAGTTAGTACACGTTTTTTGTTAAGAATTCACACTGATTATTGTGTAATCCAGTGACATGAAATCAGCAGTTAACTTGTTACTTACCAAGGCATTATTAATTATGTACCTCACTTCACGACACCACATCACACTTCACCTCACCTCACAACACCACATCACACCTCACACACCACATCACACTTCACATCACCTCACGACACCACATCACACCTCACCTCACCTCACGACGACACATCACACTTCACCTCACTACCTACACCACACCACATACACACACACCCACCACAGCCAAATCACACACACCCACACACACACCACGCACCAAGTACCACGCACACACCACGTACCTCGCACACACCAAGTACAACGTACACACACGCAAAGCACAGGCAACCCCCACCGACACACCACACCACACATCACAGTAAACAACCCCACACCATACATCACAATACACTACACTACACAACACAACACACCACACTACAGTACACTACACACAACACGCAATCCTGTCCCCCGCCACACACACACACACACACACACCTCACGCACGGTAGCTCAGTGGTTAGAGCGCTGGCTTCACAAGCCACTTGAAGCCAGAGGATCGGGGTTCGATTCCCCGGCCGGGTGGAGATATTTGGGTGTCTCTCCTTTCACATGTAGCCCCTGTTCACCTAGCAGTGAGTAGGTACGGGATGTAAATCGAGGAGTTGTGACCTTGTTGTCCCGGTGTGTGGTGTGTGCCTGGTCTCAGGCCTATCCGAAGATAGGAAATAATGAGCTCTGAGCTCGTTCCGTAGGGTAACGTCTGGCTGTCTCGTCAGAGACTGCAGCAGATCAAACAGTGAAACACACACACACACACACCACCTGGACCACAAGGCATCCCTGCATGGCTTGCCGACCAGCTGAGACCCGCCAACCCCTCTCCTTCACCTTGCGTTAAGTGATTCAGGGCGTTTTTCCAGTATTTTGCAGGTGTTTAAAGGGGTTTCTGTGTGGTAATAGATGGAGGAGGTGGAAGTGTAGGGGTGGGGGGGAAATAAGAATGTGAAGAGTGAGGAGATGTAGGTGATGAGAATAGGTGCAAAAGAAACTACTTCAGCACGACCCGCTGGCCCCACCAGCTCCGACAAGCTGCCGCTAGCCCTTCTCCTTCACCCTGTAGCTAAGTGATTTAGGCCGTTTTTCAAGTGGTTTGCAGGTGTTTTAAGGGCTCGCTGTGTGGTAATGGGTGGAGGTGGAGGAGATAGAGGCATAGAGAGAAATGTGAGAGGGAAGGGAAGCGAGATGGAGGTGCTGAGAAAAGATGGCACTACTTCGGCTCTACATCACGATTTTTTTTCTCGTTTATTATATTGGTTTGCATTATTTTTGTATTTTGTTTATTGATAGGAATGTAAATCAAGTTGTAATCTGTAATAAGATCGTGTCTATTTTTTTCCTCGTTGAAGTAACACTTTCGGCATTCTATAATTTTCATTTTTTTTTTAATTAGTACGTCTAGGATTGTTTTGGTGCTTGATATTAGATTTAAATTACATGATAAAACAAGACCCAAGTAATGATATCCAATAATATTTACTCTTCATATTTTCAATTTTTTTTCTTTTTACGGTACAAAAGCAAAAAAAAAAAAAAAAAAAAAAACTTTATACGGCAAAGAATGTGTTTTCTTTATTTGACTGGAAAGCAAAAATTTTCGTCTTCATAAAATGTAACATGATGTGTCGTGGCTGTGCTTTCCTTCTCAACATTATGAAATATTTGTGATCGTTATTTTGAAATACGGAGTGTTCGTTGGACATCGTTTTGTAAACAATCGACTCGGTAACGTTCTTATGTTTTAGTTATTAGTCAAAGTATTTGTTGCGTCAAAAAATGTAGTGCATTTCGGTTTGGGCGCCTTTTTTCTTTCGAGATTTTTAAAATGAATATTGGGCTACACAGGCACCTCAGCCTTGCCTTCCTCACCCCCCCACAGGTCAGTCCACCAATGTTTGCTTGCACCACCTTGTGTTTTTCAGACCCAAAGAGTGAAGCAGAGCCAGAATCAATCACCAGAATAGATTAATAGCTTATTACTGTGTTAAATAAGGCGATGGCTATGTATCCCCCCCGTTCAGACCGCCCGTCACCCACCATGACCTGGACCAAGACGCCCCTACACCAACCCCCTTCCCTTCCCGTGTCAACTCAACATTTCCTTCAATTTTTAGTGTTTCTCGGGCATTTCCGGTTGTTGCCTCCATGAAATGCATTAAGTGGAGGATAAAGGAGGAATGCAAGTGTGTGAAGGAGTTTAGTAGCTGTAGTAATAACAGTAGTAGTAGTAGCGGCTGCTGCTGCAGTAGCAGCAGCATTATTATAGTGTGTGTGTGTGTGTGTGTGTGTGTGTGTGTGTGTGTGTGTGTGTGTGTGTGAGGTAGGACATCGGCATTGGATAGAGGCGATAGGGGGTATGAGGAGTGTAGCAGCATGGAGGGAATGGGATAAGGCGGACACGAAGCAGAGTTGAGAATAGATGCATATATACATAACTGGGTAATAATATTTACCTTTTAAAATCCCCTGACTTACCATGTCGTTCTTGGTAAAAGAAAGATATAGGAAAATTTTGAAATATGTAATGGATTATATAGAAACACTTTACATCATCTTTACTACCTAGCGTTTGACTTGTGGTAACAGGCTAATCTGGCATTGCTAACGTCACCAGATGAGTTTCGCTCAAGCTCGTAAGCTGTTTACTAGGAGGTTACTGTTGTGCACACTGCACAAAATTAGTGTCACCTTGCTGACGTTCTGGAGAGCATCCAGCACCAACACTAACACCAACAAAGCGTACTGACTGGGTAACGGTGTGTAATGAAGTCTTTATTCTTTACAGGGTGTGGGTTGTAAGGAAGAAGATGACATAATAAGTAAAGTAAAGGAATATTAATAAGGAGAGAAGGCATAAGAAGGAAGATAAGGCTGAAGGAAGGACGGCCTGGGGTGTATGTAGCAGGCGACATCAGACACAAGAGGCAAGACGGTGAGGTGATGTTGAATGTTGAGGGATAGAAAGTGCCTACTCGCTTGCTCTCTCTCTCTCTCTATATATATATATATATATATATATATATATATATATATATATATATATATATATATATATATATATATATATATCGTGTGATCGTTTTTATTCTTTATTATTTTATAAAATATACACGAATAAAATATATTAATAATAATAATAATAATAATAATAATAATAATGGTAAAACAACTTATTTCCATTCATGAGTATATTTTATTTTATTTTCCTTTTAGACATTTCCTCCTCCCTTTTCACAGTAGCAGTAACAATAGCCACAGTAATAGTAACACTTTCTCAAGAACTTAAAAACACAAAACAGCCAACAACACAAAATCACTCTTAACCTTGTCACATCCTCTTTCTTTCTGCCTCACCCAACACCTCAGACACACCTTAGAGAATTATAAATTAAAATTAGAAATTGGATGAAAACAAGTTATTTTCTCTATTGCTTAAATATATTAAATGTTTCCTATTATTGCAGTTAGAGGAAGAGGAGTAAAAGCAAATAGAATAGGAAAATAAACTAAACTAAATTACACAAAAAAAAAAAAAAAAAAAAAAAAAAAAACACAGAATTACTCTTAACCTTTAACATCCTCTTTCTTTCTGCCTCACCCAACACCTCAGACACACCTTAGAAAATTAGAAATTAAAATTAGAGATTATGTTAGATGAAAACAAGTTATTTTCTCTATTGCTTAAATATATTAAATGTTTCCTTTTATTGCAGGAAGAAAAGGAAGAGGAAAATAATGAGGAAAGAAGAGGACTGAAAGTGATAAGATTGATAAAGAACAACGCATGAAATTGTATCACACACGTGGACAGAAGAGGACCGCATGGTGAATATTATGTCCGACCACAATATGCTGGTTGTGGAGTTCCTGATGCAGGGTGGGAGTGAAGTGAATGGCGGGTAAGGAAAGGAAGTGGAGACTGAGATATAGGGTAGAAGAACTTTCAGGTAGATCTGATCAAGTGAGAGAAGGTGGGGAGGATGATGTAAGTGTGGATAATGAGACTGGTTGAGAATGTGTGAAGTGCTGCTAAGAATCAGATAGGGTTTATGAGAGGAGACAGAAGAGAATATGTAAACCATGGTGAATGATGAAATTAGAGGCCAGGAAAGTGAAAGACAGTGCAGGTGGTTGAGAAAAAAATAAAATAAAACGGAGCGATGAGGCAGAGTGAGTATCAGGATGCAGTGGCAGCGTATATTAAACAACGGACTTACAAGGTGAATGATAATGAAGGCTAAAATGAAGTGTGAAAGGAGTATATGATTGAATGAATCTTTAAGAGAGAAAGCCATGGAAGGTGGCCATGAATGGTACACATTCATGAGGTGAGAATGTCACGAAATGTTGGTGTGGAGAGTCTCAGTGAATGGTGAAATTATATCAGAAAAGGAAGGAATCAGGGAGGCAATGAAACTGTTCTGGGAGAAAGTTTGGTGTGAGAGAAGGATGCGCAACACTGGAGAGGAAGAATGCAGAGGAGCTCAATGAGAGAATCACCAAGCAGGAGGTGGAGAGTTGTGGTGAAAAGGCAGAAGAATAAGGCAACAGAGCCAGATGTTATATTGTATGGGAGGTTTTAAAATGGTAGAGAGATTATTGGGGTATTTAACCAGGTGTGGGAGGAGGAGAGAGTGCCAAGAATGTGGAATGAATGTAGGGTGACTATGTCATAAAGGAGGATACAAGAAAAGAACGAGTTAATGAACTATAGGCCAATTGCATTAGTAAATACAATATGTAACATAATGAATTATAGAAACATACATTACCTTTCATAGCCACGAGCCTAATAGCACTGGCTAGTGGTAACACGCTGGTCTGGCATTGCAGAGGTCAGCAGATCCAGTCTTGTTCAGACTCTTGAGCTTAAGCTGCTTACTGGGAGATTGCTGCTGTGGCTGGTGGAGGGAGTTGGTTTCACCTGGCTTACATTTTGGAGAGCAAGCATCCAGCACCAGCACCAACATAGTGTTGTGACAGGTAACAAACACACTGTGTAATGGTCTTTATTCTTTACAGGGTGTGGCTTGTGACAAAGAGGAGGACATAATAAGGAAAGAAATGGAATATAAGGAAATAAGAAATAAGAAGGGAGATACGGCTGAAGGAAGGGCAGATGGACAGCCTAGGGTGATTGTAGCAGGTGACACCAAACACATAATAAGGCAAGACGGTGAGGTGGCAGTGGTGTTGACTCTTTTGAGGGTTGTTAAGTGCCCCCATTTCTCTCTCTCTCTCTCTGTAATTTATATAAGAATAAAATACAAAGAAATACAATTTCTTGCCTTTCCTTTTTACCTTAATTGTATAAAAGAGGAGGTAAGAAAGGTAGATCAATAAGTGAAGGAGAGAGAGAGAGAGAGAGAGAGAGAGAGAGAGAGAGAGAGAGAGAGAGAGAGAGAGAGAGAGAGAGAGAGAGAGAGAGAGAGAGAGAGAGAGAGAAAAGAGGAGCGTGGTGCTAAGTGACAACATAGGACCCCTCTTGTGTGTCATGTATCGCCCCCCCAGGCAAGGACGTTCGGCACTGGACTTCCTGACGGAGAAAGTGGACACTGCTACAACAGCACAGGTGTTCACATGTCATGATCCTGGGGGATTTAAGCCACCACCTGGAGCAGGACGCATTCACCAGCCTGTTACCGATGCAGGGTCTAGCTAACCACGTGACCTTCCCTACACATGAGAGGGGAGGCTCACTGGATCCTGTGCTGACAGACCTCCCTGACTCCAGCATCCTGTGCCAACAGCTGGGGATGGTGGGGACCTCGGATCACCACGCTGTGCTGACACGCGTCAAGCTGAGCATGGCGAGGGAGGCTGCCGCCCCGCGCACTATCTGGCTGTGGGAGCGAGCTGACTGGGCAGCCCTGAGAAACAGCATCGCACTCACAGACTGGGACGCCCTGCTGAGAGGCAATGCGGAGGAAAAGGCCCGTGCCCTCACCACCAAGCTCCTTGCTTTCCAGCAGCAGCACGTCCCTAGCAGGATGTACCTTGCCAGGCCTGGTGACCCTGCGTGGTTTGGTTACCGATGCCGAACTGCCGCTGAGGCCAAGCACGCAGCCTGGGTGAGGTACAAGCGTCGTCCAACTCGCCATAACTGGTTTCGCCATCGCACAGCGTGTGGGAGGGTGACAGCTACCTGCAGGTGGGCAAGGCGACAGCAGCAAGAGGACCTGAGGCGAAAACTCTGTGGCTCAGGAGTCGGCCACAAGACCTGGTGGAGGCTCGTCAAGGAGCAGCAAGGGACGGGCCACCGCGACGCCATACCTCCTCTCACCAGGCCAGACGGCACAACAGCCACCAGCAGTGAGGACAAGGCTTCTCTGCTTGCTGAGTTCTTCGCCGGAAAAATGACAGTCGCTGATATGGGTAGACGCCCACCTCACCTCCCCCAGGAAACAGACTGCGCTGTCACTGATGTCCACGTGACGCCAGGAAAAGTTGAGCAGCTGTTGAGGGAGGTAGAGGAGAGCAAAGCCACCGGCCCGGACGACGTTAGCCCTCGGCTCCTCAAACGCTGCGCCAGCGAGCTGTCAGGTCCCCTCACCAGCATGTTTGAATCCTGCCTGAGGGAAAACACGTGGCCCTCTATATGGAAGGAGGCAAGGGTTGTGCCAGTGCACAAAAAGAACTCGAAGTCTGAGCCCAGCAACTACAGACCACCCATCTCGCTCTCCGTGGTCCGTGGTGGGCAAGTTGCTGGAGCAGGTGGTGGCAGGTGTCATATGTCAGCACCTGAGTGAACACCACCTCCTCTCAGACAGGCAGTTTGGATTCCGGTCTGGCCGCTCAACAGCGGATCTCCTCACCCTCCTCTCTCAGGGCTGGCAGGATGCCCTGGATACCCTTGTGGTGGCCCTGGACATTGCTGAGGCTTTTGATAGGGTCTGGCACTCGGCCCTTGTGCAAAAGCTGAGCGCCAAGGGTATCCAGGGCAACCTCCTTGCGCTACTCGAGGACTACCTGCAAAGGAGAACCCTCAGAGTAGTCATCAACGGGCAGATATCCCAGCCGTCACCGATACAGGCCTCAGTTTCACAAGGATCAGTGTTAGGCCCTATCCTGTGGAATATATATATAGACTTCCTGCAGCAAATACCGTCGATCCTTGCGTATGCTGACGATTGCAGTTTCTCCCGCTCCTACTGCCGCTCTGACAGTCAGTGAGCTGTCAGAGAGATAAACAGGCAGCTCAGGACGGTGACGGAGTGGGGAGAGACGTAGCAAGTAGACTTGGTTCCAGAGAAGACGCAGGCCACGGTTATCTCACGGTCCCCAGCTGCCTCCATAGCCATCTCTGGATATCTGTCCCTTGGAGGACAGATACTTCCCATCCAGGAATCCATCAAATTGCTGGGAGTGACTGTGGCCTGTGCTTCGACCACCATGTCGCTGCTGTGGCCCACCAGGCGTCCCTGCGTGTCTCTGCCCTGCGTCGGATGGCGGGAAGCCTTGACTCCCGGGACATCCTTACACTCTACAAGGCTCAGATACGGCCTTGTATGGAGTACGGTGCCATGTCCTGGATGTCGAGTGCCGCCACACACCTGCAGAGACTGGACGCTGTACAGCGCCGTGCCCTGCGGCTGGTGGGGATGGCCGCACAGCAGCAGCAGCAGGAGGAGCAGACGGGAGTCATGTCGCTGGAGCATCGGCAGGACGTGTCGGCTCTCGTGGTTCAACACAAGGCCCGAGTGTTGGATGTACCTCACCTCAGCTCACTGAGGCTCCCAGCACGAGCTGTCCAGAGGGAGTCCAGGGCAACCACCTCCAGTGACACGCTGGTGCACGTGCCTCGATCACACTCGCGGCAGCACCAGCGATCTTACACAGCCAGAACAGCCAGACTGTGGAACGCGTTCACGGCAGCGACAAGTGACACACAAACAATGATGCTACAGCAAGTGAAAGTGGCTGCCAACAGGTGGCGAAAAACACAATCTCCCACTCTGGCGCTGTGTTAATTAAGTAGAATAAGTTATTATGTAAAAAACTTTCATTCACGTATATTTATGTTTTACACTTAAGGCTTTTCAAATAGCAACACAATAAAACGTGTTGATTTAAGCCCTTGTATATTAGTTTAAAAAAGAAAAAAAGTGAGAGAGAGAGAGAGAGAGAGAGAGAGAGAGAGAGAGAGAGAGAGAGAGAGAGAGAGAGAGAGAGAGAGAGAGAGAGAGAGAGAGAGAGAGAGAGAGAGAGAGAGAGAGAGAGAGAGAGAGAGAGAGAGAGAGAGAGAGAGAGAGAGAGAGAGAGAGAGAGAGAGAGAGAGAGAGAGAGACAGAGAGAGAGAGAGAGAGAGAGAGAGAGAGAGAGAGAGAGAGAGAGAGAGAGAGAGAGAGAGAGAGACAGAGAGAGAGAGAGAGAGAGAGAGAGAGAGAGAGAGAGAGAGAGAGAGAGAGAGAGAGAGAGAGAGAGAGAGAGAGAGAGAGAGAGAGAGAGAGAGAGAGAGAGAGAGAGAGAGAGAGAGAGAGAGAGAGAGAGAGAGAGAGAGAGAGAGAGAGAGAGAGAGAGAGAGAGAGAGAGAGAGAGAGAGAGAGAGAGAGAGAGAGAGAGACAGAGAGAGAGAGAGAGAGAGAGAGAGAGAGAGAGAGAGAGAGAGAGAGACAGAGAGAGAGAGAGAGAGAGAGAGAGAGAGAGAGAGAGAGAGAGAGAGAGAGAGAGAGAGAGAGAGAGAGAGAGAGAGAGAGAGAGAGAGAGAGAGAGAGAGAGAGAGAGAGAGAGAGAGAGAGAGAGAGAGAGAGAGAGAGAGAGAGAGAGAGAGAGAGAGAGAGAGAGAGACAGAGAGAGAGAGAGAGAGAGAGAGAGAGAGAGAGAGAGAGACAGAGAGAGAGAGAGAGACAGAGAGAGAGAGAGAGACACAGAGAGAGAGAGAGACACAGAGAGAGAGAGAGAGAGAGAGAGAGAGAGAGAGAGAGAGAGAGAGAGAGAGAGAGAGAGAGAGAGAGAGAGAGAGAGAGAGAGAGAGAGAGAGAGAGAGAGAGAGAGAGAGAGAGAGAGAGAGAGAGAGAGAGAGAGAGAGAGAGAGAGAGAGAGAGAGAGAGAGAGAGAGAGAGAGAGAGACAGAGAGAGAGAGAGAGAGAGAGAGAGAGAGAGAGAGAGAGAGAGAGAGAGAGAGAGAGAGAGAGAGAGAGAGAGAGAGAGAGAGAGAGAGAGAGAGAGAGAGAGAGAGAGAGAGAGAGAGAGAGAGAGAGAGAGAGAGAGAGAGAGAGAGAGAGAGAGAGAGAGAGAGAGAGAGAGAGAGAGAGAGAGAGAGAGAGAGAGAGAGAGAGAGAGAGAGAGAGAGAGAGAGAGAGAGAGAGAGAGAGAGAGAGAGAGAGAGAGAGAGAGAGAGAGAGAGAGAGAGAGAGAGAGAGAGAGAGAGAGAGAGAGAGAGAGAGAGAGAGAGAGAGAGAGAGAGAGAGAGAGAGAGAGAGAGAGAGAGAGAGAGAGAGAGAGAGAGAGAGAGAGAGACACAGAGAGAGAGAGAGAGAGAGACACAGAGAGAGAGAGAGAGAGAGAGAGAGAGAGAGAGACACAGAGAGAGAGAGAGAGAGAGAGAGAGAGAGAGAGAGAGAGAGAGAGAGAGAGAGAGAGAGAGAGAGAGAGAGAGAGAGAGAGAGAGAGAGAGAGAGAGAGAGAGAGAGAGAGAGAGAGAGAGAGAGAGAGAGAGAGAGAGAGAGAGAGAGAGAGAGAGAGAGAGAGAGAGAGAGAGAGAGAGAGAGAGAGAGAGAGAGAGAGAGAGAGAGAGAGAGAGAGAGAGAGAGAGAGAGAGAGAGCTCTCGACATTTTGTACACTTGTGATTGATGTGTGTGTGTGTGTGTGTGTGTGTGTGTGTGTGTGTGTGTGTGTGTGTGTGTGTGTGTGTGTTCATTCAGACACTTGATAATAAAAGATAAAAAAAATATTATTTATTTATTTATTAAACACACAATAAAGAACCAAAACCTCATTATTTTACAAATCTATTCATGTATTTCTATATTTTTCCGTTCACTTTGATAACCCTATCCTTATGCAACTGAAAACACGCACGCACACACACACACACACACACACACACACACACACACACACACACACACACACACACACACACATATCAATCACAAGTGTACAAAATGTCGAGAGAGAGAGAGAGAGAGAGAGAGAAATATTAGAATGTACTTTTTTGTCCTCAATTCTCCTCCTCTTCTTATCTTTTTCTCTTTTCTCTTTCTATCTCTTCTTTTCAATCTTAAACAATCTGGATTAATATGAGAGAGAGAGAGATCTTGAGATCTTGAGAGAGAGAGAGAGAGAGAGAGAGAGAGAGAGAGAGAGAGAGAGAGAGAGAGAGAGAGAGAGAGAGAGAGAGAGAGAGAGAGAGAGAGAGAGAGAAATATTAGAATGTACTTTTTTGTCCTCAATTCTCCTCCTCTTCTTATCTTGAGCTTTCTCTTTTTCTCTTTCTATCTTGGCAATCTTGCTCTTCTATCTTCTCTCTCTTTATCTTGACAATCTGAAATAAAGAATATTGGATTAATATGAGAGAGAGAGAGAGAGAGAGAGAGAGAGAGAGAGAGAGAGAGAGAGAGAGAGAGAGAGAGAGAGAGAGAGAGAGAGAGAGAGAGAGAGAGAGAGAGAGAGAGAGAGAGAGAGAGAGAGAGAGAGACTGTCGTACCCTACAGAACCTAACGAACAGTGTGACGTAATTCTGTGTGCTTAGGTGTGTCCCGTAACTTCATCAAAAGAGGCGTGCGTGGTCCTGACAGGGACAGGTGGAGGCACAGATTAAATGGTTCTTTGCCCAGGTGTGTTCCTCTCCATGGACTGACTGGCTGACTGACTGATTGAACGGTATGAGACTGAATGGGAGGAAAATAGATTATATGAGTGGTGAGTGAGTTGACTGCTGGATGGGTGGTTGCATTGAGTGGTATGTTTATGAGAGAGAGAGAGAGAGAGAGAGAGAGAGAGAGAGAGAGAGAGAGAGAGAGAGAGAGAGAGAGAGAGAGAGAGAGAGAGAGAGAGAGAGAGAGAGAGAGAGAGAGCGCTAGCTACAGAATATACAGGTCAAAAAAAGCCGTGGTCTGAAATAAAGGTTCCCACCCGGTTTTCTCACTACTTGCTTGAAACAAACCTTGCTATACCCATTAACTGATAATTCTTAATTCATCCCTATACTATACTTATTGTCTAAGCGTGTACGTACATAATGATAAAAATAGAGCCTCTATGCGTGTGCATAATGAGAAAAATAGAGCCATGTAATTAATTGACTCACAAGAAAGAAGAGGATGAGCCTTTCTATTTATTTATTATTATTGCTTTTTTTCACTGCCTAGCGGGTGTAACCAGCACGATCTTTAGAGGGAGGTGCGGAACAAGAAGACATCTCAGAGTGGTTAGCAGTGTAAGGAAAGATTCTACACATGAAAGAATTAGGGTTCTACTCGCCTGGGGTGCATTGGCCAGGTGTTGCTGCTGCTGCTGCTGCTGTTGTATTTCTTCTTGTTTTCATTATTACAATTCCTATTATTACTATTATTATTATACACCGTGTAACAAAGCTTTTGTCCTTGAGTTGAAACTGTTATTTCTTATTTCTTTATGTCTAGAAAACATGAAAAATACTTATTCATTTCTAATTTCGCTTTTGTGTCCAGGATAATGACATTTTTGAAATTTACCCATTCTCATAGGGACAAAGTGGCAAATTTGAAGTTTGACTTGAACAAAGTAGATACAAAACGACATATAATGCAATAATAGCATTTATTTATTCTAGAATTACACCAGTGAGACAATATACACATTAGAAATGAGTAGTTCTTCTAGATTTACGCTTATACTGTAGATTACTTTCACGAATCAGCCCTCAAATGTAGTTTCCCATCATGTTTTCAATATAAAACCCTTGGTAGCGGCGTTGAAAGTCCAAAATATCCTGGTGGAAGCGCTCGCCCTGCTCCTCGGAGTACGCTCCCATGTTTTCCTTGAATTTATGAAGATGGACGTCAAGGATATGGACTTTAAGGGACATCCTGCAACCCATCTTGCCGTAGTTTGTCACCAAGTTCTCAACAAGCTCTACATAGTTTTCTACCTTATGATTCCCCAAGAAGCCAAGAACTACTGTGACAAAGCTGTCCCATGCTGCTCTCTCTGTCCTTGAGAGTTTTTGGGAAACTCCTTGCACTCCATGACCTTTTTATTTGTGGACCAATAAAGACACCGGCTTCAACTTTCGCTGCAGACAACTTGGGAAGAAATCTTGGAGGTACTTGAAAGCTGGGGACTCCTTATCTAGAGCTCTGACGAATTGTTTCATAAGGCCCAGTTTTAAGTGGAGTGGAGGAAACAGTACTTTTCTGGGATCCAACAATGGCTCCCATTTCCCAACGTACTCTTCATATTTCAACACTAAACTCTTCACACTCTTGTATTCCTCTTTGAGTTGGACAGAGTGGGCAAAGGAGAGATGGTACATACTTGGTAAAGCACTGCTTTGAGGCTTCCATCTGTCGATAAAAGCCACCTTTTGAAGTAATTCAATTGCCTCAAACAGACCGGTCACATTTCAAAGCAAAACTCATCTTGACGAGTGAAAAAGCTTGAAAAATGCTGGTGATGCTTTCTCTGACCTGATATGATGATGTGATTAATACTTTTTGCGCTTTTCATGAAATGTAATTCTCAAAGCGCATATTATTGGAAAAAAAAAATCATCTTGAAATAACAGTGAAAACTAAGGTTGAAAAAAACAAATGCTGGTGACGCTTTCTGACCTGATATGTGCACACTCTCATCTAGCAAATTCCACTGCTTGAGTCTCGACGTTAAAAGCTCGCCATTTGACTTCGTGAGGCCAAGATCTCTGATCAGGTCATTGATGTCTTCTTGGCTGGGGTAGTATGGATTTCTCTCATCAGTTGCGTCTCTGAACTCTGGATCAGTGTCTTCATGTTCTTCTGAACTACTTTCCTTTGGTAAACACTGCTGCTCTCTCTTAGGAGGAGTGGGTACGGGAGCTCAGAGCAGTGTGGCACTGGCGCAATGGATGACAGAAGGTCAGGATATATGATAGCAGGCGCATTTTTGCCTGCTCGACGTTTGGAAGGGTCTACCATACAGAAAAAGCAATTGCTTGAGTGATCAGTTGGTTCCCTCCAAATTCGGGGGATTGCAAATCTCATAGCTCTGTTTTCCCCTCTGTACCAACCTGTAAAAAGCAGAATGAAAACATAAGTATAAAAATACAGATACATTCAACTCAGTGTAATAGGATATGTTAAAATAAAAAGTATATACTGTATATATATATATATATATATATATATATATATATATATATATATATATATATATATATATATATATATATATATATATATATATATATAAATGTTTTTCTTACCTTCCAGAGTTCATTTGCAGAGTTCGCAGGTGAAATGAGGTGCCCAAGGTTTGTCCTGATCCCCGACAGGCATGCCGAAATATGCATTGTAGGCCTCGCGCATTTTCAGTGATCTTTCCAGAGAGTACTTTTTAGCTCTAGTTTTGATAAACTCGCCACAGACGTAGCAAAATGCGTCTGCCGGATGCTTACAACCTCTGGATGCCATGCTTGATGAATGCAGATAGTAATGACTGATGACGATCGACTTGTTTACACATTAACGGCTAGAAGTGAACTGACCTGTTGAGCATACGTTCCCTGCATTTATACTGCCATATACGTTGCAAGAATGTTCTAGAAGTTCGTGAAACGTTTGGAAAGAATAGTTTTGAAGGTTCTGGAGTCATCTAGAAAGTTCTTTAATTTTTTTTTCACCAAATTAGTGTAGAATCTGTCTGGATTGGTGGGGATAATTTAAATTAGCCTATTATAATAGGCTAGTTTCAAAACATCGCTGGCCAGTTTATAAAAATCAAAGTTTTAGATGAAAGGAAATAGAAAATAGCATTAATTAACCAGACAAAAAAAAAAGAGTCAAAATTTTGTTACACCGTGTTATTATAATTACTATTATTATCATTATTTTCACTGCTGTTGTTCCTGTATTAGATTTCAGGCCTAAACAAAAGCTTCCTAGTGCGGGACAGAGGAGGATTGTCTAGTACAACAACAACAACAACAACTAGCCATATTGTTATGTGTAATACAAAATCCTAAATATCTTAGATTATCTTTTTTTGAAGGTCGAATTTGACTTATTTGAGTTTGGTAATGTCTGTTTGGTCGGTGTCCCTTTCACATGGCGAGGCAGCCCACTGAGCTCAGTGCCGAAATGCAGTGAGGGATCATGTTTGTACAGGTGAGAAAATGCAATTTGCTTGACCAATATTGAAGAAGCACTTATCTAACCTTTAAGCCTCTTCGCCTTTCACTGCACCTTGGTTTTGATTGGTAGAATGTAACATGTTCTTTTCGCAAGTGCTGTGATTATGCAATTACCATTAGACAGCGTGGTGAAATTTGCCTGTCACACTTTGCCACATGAGCTAAATCTTGACAATGGGGAATGGGTCGTATTTTGAAACACCTAATTCAATCTCTTGCCATTTTCACAAAAATCCTGCAAGGTTTAGTTTTCCCACAACCACAACTTTCCTAGAACTGAGGACAACAAACATGAAAGTCCCCAAGGTGACCTGCAGTGAATGGTTACTGAAATGACGTGTCCATTTCCAAACCAGCAATTTCTTTAATTCTGAGTCAACATGGTGGTAATGGCCGTTCATTACGAGCTATTGGACAGCAGCTGCTGGTCCAGAGCATCACTAGTGAGGGGCAGCCAGGCAGCACTACTTAAAGCCCTACACACAGACACCAGCACCTCACTCCTCAGATCACCAAGAGCTCCAGTACAGTACAGCCATGGTGATGTTGTCCTTCCTCGTGGTGGCAGCAGCTGTGGTGGCCCCAGCCCTGTGCAACCCTCTGCGCCAGGATCCTCCCCGCTACCGGTGCAATGATGACTATGTCCTGCTGGAAGAGACCTGCTTCCGGGTGATGAACAGGTCTGGAACATGGTTTGAAGGCCAGGATGCCTGTAATGAAGAAGGAGCAACACTGGCCACCATCTCTAGTGACTTCCAACAAGATGCTCTCGCTGGTGAGTAAGGTCATTTTTTTACCATTGCATTCTTATCTACTGCCTGGACTCAAGTTCTCATCTTGATTCACTCTCTCTTGCAGAAATACTCACTGACAGTGTCTGGATTGGCTACAATGACCTGAAGGATGACCATACATATGGCTGGGCTGATGGCAATGACAACAATTACACCAGGTATCCATATGTCTTCAATGACATTGTTTTTCCCCTATGACCATCTTATTTTCTCACACTTACTAATACTGTATCCATATTCTCCTTTAAATCTTTTTTTTTTCAAATTTATAAGCTAACTGTTTTGTCCCTGCCTGCCTTGCTATAATAGATGGGATGACGGTGAACCAAACAACTCTGGAGCCATTCTCTGGATCTTTGGGGACCGGGAGGACTGTGTGGAGATGCGGAAGAAGAAAGGGTACCGGTGGAATGACGAGCAGTGTGATGAGACCAGAGGGTGAGTATTGGCAAGATGTGGCACATGGCTTACTGGCACTATGAGAGTGAAGGACAGACCTTGACCTCTTCCAAGCCTGGTCACACAAAACTAATCCAAATCTTCATCCACCAGATTCCTGTGCAGCACTCCAGCTGAGCTTATCACCACCACCACCACTACGACCACCACCACCACCACCCCCGCCCCTGAGTGTGAAGAAGACTGGACAATGTTTGAGATGTCCTGCTACCAAGTGAGTGAGGATGAGGCCACCTGGGAGGATGCCAAAGGTCTGTGCGAAAACGACGGTGCCTTCCTCGCTTCCATCACCACTGAGGACGAGCAGAACTTTGTGGCAGGTGAGCTGGGGCTGTATGATTGGCTCACACACACACACACACACACACACACACACACACACACACACACACACACACACACACACACACTGCATAGTGTAGTACTTAGCACACTCAGCTCACAACCAAGAAGGCCCAGATTCAAGTCCTGGGTGCGACAAGGCAAATGGGCAAGCCTCTTAAAGTGTAGGCCCTGTTCACCTAGCAGCAAGTAGGTACAAGATGTAATTTGATGGATTGTGGCATCGCTTTTCTGGTGTGTGGAGTATGGTGTGGTCTTAGTCCTACTCAAAGATCGGTCTATGAGGTCTGAGCTCACTCCATAATGGGGAAAGGCTGGCTGGGTGACCAGCAGGCGACTGTGAACACACACACACACACACACCCGATAGCTCAGTGGTTAGAGCGCTGGCTTCACAAGCCAGATAACCGGGGTTCGATTCCCCGGCCAGGTGGAGATATTTGGGTGTGTCTCCTTTCACGTGTAGCCCCTGTTCACCTAGCAGTGAGTAGGTACGGGATGTAAATCGAGGAGTTGTGACCTTGTTGTCCCAGTGTGTGGTGTGTGCCTGGTCTCAGACCTATCCCAAGATCGGAAATAATGAGCTCTGAGCTCGCTCCGTAGGGTAACGTCTGGCTGTCTCGTCCGAGACTGCAGCAGATCAAACAGTGAATACACACACACACACACACACACACACACACACACACACACACACACACACACACACACACAGTTTGAAACTTTACTTATGCTGCCATATACATATATATACATAAGAGATATTGTTTATTTTTCTGTCTGTAATAGGGATGCAGAAGTGGTGCTGTCTTATTTTTGTGGATCATTTTGTCTGGTAAATGCATACATAATTCATGTTTGCTATGAGAGACAAGTAATTAAGACCTTGCTGGATGCTAGAGTGAAGCCCTGAAACAAGAAACACATAACTCTGCCCACTGAATGTGAAGTTATCGCTGATATTGTAACATTTCCTTATTGCTCTCCACGTCACTGCATGTTTACCAGCTCCTCTCTTTGTGACAGGAATGCTTCAGCAGAGTACTTGGATTGGCCTCAATGACCTGGAGGATCCTGGAAACTACACCTGGGATGACTGCACTGAATTCATCTACAGCAAGTGTGTATATAAAGTGTAACCTCAGATGATGCAACTCTCAGACTCATCATTCATGTCATCCCATTCCAACTTATAGGCAATCTACCAATGCTAGTACTCCAGTTTATGTATGAACAAACTGTGCAGTGAGAATGTCATTGAAATATTGTCAAAGAAGATAAATTTATCTAAAGCTACACAATCATATATTCATGGAAGATTATGTGAAGTAGGACTGAACTTGAAAAGGAAACTCAAACCAAGTATTACTGTACATGACTCCTAGCCACTACCATTACCTGCAATCCTAGGAATATTTAACATACTTTCGCAGTAAGCTACCCACACTAATCACTTCTGCACGTTTTCATCATCTTGCTGTTATTTGGCTGCTATTGATGCTGAATTGAATCCTGCAGCTGGGGAGAGAATGAACCCAACAACTTCTACTCCATTGGTGGTTTCCTGACAGCAAGTGAGGATTGTGTGGAGATGAGGGAGCAGTTTGGCTATCAGTGGAATGACAAGAGGTGCAGCACAAAGAATGCGTGAGTATTGCTTATATTCACACTAATTGGCTGCCGTGGTACAGTGGAACCATGCGTGCTTTGGGGTCCGAGGGGTCTCCAAGCACACGGGTTTGAATCCTGTCCACGCTCCGAGTGTAGGTTGGGGGCAACGGATTCCTAGTGGGTGGGCTTTGAGATAGGAGGTACCCCAAAAAAGTATCCCCTTTAGCCCATTAATTCCCATGAAAAGCCCACATGGTGTGTGTGTATATACATACATATATATATATATATATATATATATATATATATATATATATATATATATATATATATATATATAAAACAATAATTATTTTCAATTTCTGTGCCCTATCTTAACTGTAAATATATAAAAACTTGGCAGGATTGCATGAAACTTAATTGATTTCAGATTTTACTTTTTTTACTTTGTGAACTCTCACTTAACTTTACTGTCAACAAGTGCTGACCTAGTGTCGCTGCCTGACATGCATGAAACTAAACTAATTTATCATATCCTCTTGGCCCTTCCTACTATTAATCACCTCATGTGAATCTATATGAAGCCTTCCCCTCATTCACTTCCCCTCAATGGCAAGCCAAGTCAGTTTCAAGATGCTCATCCACTACTATTATTTATTTGCATCTTCCTCATATTTATAACTGCCAACAAGCATCTCACCACACTTTTATACATTTTCATGCTTATCAAATGTGCAAGTCAAGAGTATGAATCACTCTGTATACTACACCATCACACAAACATCTTATGGCCAACAGATACATCTGCGAGAAGCCGCCTCAGTAAGATTCTGCCCTGATCCTTGCCTGCCTCTTCTATGGCTATGCTGGAATAACACCCACACGTTCCTTGGATTTTGCACCTCAGAGCCACCAGCAACTATATATCCAGCCTCTTCAATGCACCTTCAACACCTGAGAGGATATACTGAGCTGGAGCAACATTCAAGACCTCTTTGGCCTTCTCATCTCAGTCATCACCAATTTGCTGTTTATACCAATCTATACCAATCTCTTCATTCCAAAACGTAACAGAATGCACTATGCTTCTTCCAGGCTTTACTGTCAAGACTATTCAAACAGCACTGTGTTAAATTCACAGGTGTAATCTCTGCATTTTGTCTCTTCTAGTATCACTTTGCATGATCTACTGACAGCATATCAATTTTTTTCTTCCTCTGCGAAAGCTTGCTTATATGTCGATGCAGGAAGGCTGGTAGCAGTTTCTCATAAGTACTAATGTGATTTCATTCTCCCTGGCAATAAGCAGGTCCTCAAGACACAATTTGGTCATCAAGACATGTATAATCCTTAGTCTGTGGCTTGAGAACTACTGCCATTGATAAAGTTTTTTGTTCAGCAAATAAAAATAAAACTCAATTCTCCTTATTTTTTCTGTATCTCACATGAAAAGCTGCTGGAAATGACAGACACATGACAATCAAATTAGGAAAGAAAAGGGATGCTCCGTTTCATTGGCTTGAAAGTAATGATGGAATTAAAAAAAAAAAAAAAAAAAAAAAAAAAAAAAGACCTTTGCTGATGTTATACTGAACACTCATGAAAATATATGGGTTAGAAGGAAAGCATGGTGAGCTACCAAACTGTATAGAGAGTATTTTGAGGGAAGGCAGGAAAGAATACACCAAAAGTAACTACTCTAGATTAGAGTAGATATTTCATGTTCTTATGCATGTTTATATATCAATTAAAACACACTGAAGTGAGTAGAAATACGGGAAAAAGAGTAAATACTGGGTCTGCTTGTTTTGACCAGCTCAGTAAGACATGGATGCCTGATTGGATTATCATTATTGTAAATAAGTGTACCATCTCAGCTTTTTAGTATTTTCAACACTGTTTTAAGGTCTTTGGCCAATTCTAAATACTTTTTAATGGTATTGTCTTGGCAAAAGAGTAGCTATATACAAGAATTATTGATTAAGTATGCAGCATAGCTACACATCTCCAGTATAGATCCCTCTAGTCTCCAGTAATATGATTTACATCACCAGACTAGAGTCAATGGACATGTAATACTTAGCTCATGTGTTACATAAATGCAGAGAATTGTCAGGGATGAAAATAAACCAATAGAATTGGTGAGTTATTTCACATGGCCTAAACAAAACTGAACTCTACCTGGTGGTAACCAAGTGATTAACAAGGTGAGTTACCATAATGCAAGTTGGAAAATACTTTCTTATGAAGAAAAAACATAGAAGAATAGTTACTGTTGATTAATATCTCTGGGGCATACAATGAAGCGAAGCCCTCTCACTAAGTTAAGAAGGTTTTGATTAGTATCCGTTGTGGGGTCAAGGGCTAGGTTAAGTTTGATCAGTATGCCAGACCCTGGCCCCTTGTGGAGTCCAGGGGCTAGGTTAGGTTAGGTTAGATTTGATAGGAATCCCTTGGATCCACAAGAGGATACCAGCCAGCCATGTGTAGCCCCTGTTCACCTAGCAGTAAATAGGTACAGAATGTAACTCGAGGGGTATTGGCCTCGCTTTCCCGGTGTATGGAGTGGGTGTTGTGGTCTCAGTCCTACCTGAAGATCGGTCTATGAGCTCTGAGCTCACTCCGTAATGGGGAAGACTGGTTGGTTAACCAGCAGACGACCGAGGTGGTGAATTACACACACACACACACACACACACACACACACACACACACACACACACACACACACACACACACATTATGTTCCACGTATATGTAAATGACATACAAAATGGGGTAAACAGTTATATCAACTTGTTTGCTGATGATGCAAAATTGCTAAGAGTAATCAAAACTTGAGAGGACTGTTTGCTGCTGCAGGAAGATATAAATAAAATCTACAAGTGAAGTAAGCAGTGGAAATTAGCGTTTAATGTCAAGAAATGTCACGTAATGTAATTGGGAAAGAGTAAGAGAAGACTGGTATGGAACTATCTGATGGTAGAGGAACAAATAATGAAGATTGACGAGGAAAAAGATCTGGGAGTGATTATACAGGAAAATCTGTACCCGAAAAGAACTCATAAGTAAGACATTAGCAGATATAATGTTAACTAATATTAGAGTGGCATTTCAATTCATGATGAAAAAAAATATTATGAGCATTAAATGTCCTAAGCTGGAATATGCAGCTGTGGTGTGAACACCGAGCTCTAAAAAAGATACAAGAAGATTAGAACGGATCCAGAATATAGCTACAAAGAAGGTGCCGGAACTAAAGGACCTAACATATGAAGAAAGGCTGAAGGAAATGGGACTGCCAACCTTACAAGATAGAAGAGAACTAGACCTCATAACATTTGTATAAAATAGTAAATGGTATTGAAAAAGAAGAAAAAAAAAAAAAATAGACAAGGAATACCTAGTGCTGGTGACGGAAGCTAGAGGGGCAAGAAGGCATGTAAAGAAGATAAGGATGAGGCAGTGTGTGAAGGATATTGGAAAATATAGTTTTCCAAATAGAACGGTGGAAAATGGGAATGCATTGAGCGATGAAGACATGGCGACAGGATATTATGAGCCCCGCTCGAACCCTGTACAATACAGCTGGGTAAAACTAGGTAACACACACACACACACACACACACACACACACACACACACACACACACATTGAACATCAAAATACAAGGATCAACTGCAGTCTGCATGGTTAAGTCAGGCGCAGCGCAGTCTCGCTTTGACTCACGTGGATTCATAAAACAGTAAAAATATAATAAAACTAAAGGACACTTACCATATATCAGTATTTCAGCAACCTTCCTTTTCCTTGAGAGCATTCCTTCAGAAGCCTTGGCACTGAATCTGCTAAGTTCTGCAGTGGCTGTGGCTTCAGGTTGTCCCATACGTGGCGTTTCCTTCCGCCGCCAACTTAACGTGTCGATGAAGATGTGTCTGGCTGTCCCTGCGGCGCAATTATAAACACTTAATTATCGCTCACATGGCTTTAGTGTTTTCTATTGGGTTCAATTCTAGTAGCATTACGAGTGTGTGTAGTTTTCTTTAGCTTGCCAGTTTGGTTTTGAGGGAGGGTGTTTATGTACAGTTGTCACGCGTTAATTTGATCACCCACCGCTGGACTGAACGATCACTGACGCCATTAGTCTTCGCTATTTCTAAAGGGGAGTGATTCAGTTTGTGCAATGTTTCAATACTAGAAACTTGGTCACATGTGAAATCCTTAAATTTGCCCATAGTGATCCAACGAGGCTCATTCCACAGGTGGGTGACTGGGAAAACACCTTAAACTAAGTTCCATGCGCCACGCGGCGTTAAGAAAACTCAACTACTGTATAGTATACAACGCTGGTAATTGATAACTGGCAACTGGAAACCTTGACCTTGAGCAGAGTTGGCAGCAGAAAACTATCAGTTGTTCCATGCCCGCGCTTTTCAAAATATGGTAAAGAAAGAAGCTCCCGAAACGTGATCATCCCGCTACCTATTCCTTTGACCCAGACTATAATTCTCAACTTTTTTTTTTCTTTTCATTCTTCTTGAAGTTTATTGCTGCTAAATTTATGCTAAAGTATTCTAACTGCTTGCACATTTCTTTTCCAACAAACTATTCAGCCTCTCACCTCAGGAAGCAAAACAGCATGGAGGAATCAAATTTTGAACCAATTGTGCTGCAAACGTTATAACATCCTCAGTCCTCACCCTTCCCTGTCTTGCAGTTGACACAGTTCAATAGGTGTCTGCAAGCGTGTGTGATGTTGGACGTCCAAACCTGAAAGAAAAAAAAAAAAAAAAAGTCAACAAAGGCCTTGGGAAGAGACTAAAGTGCAGAGGAGGATGGGGAGAAGGAAAGTACTGATGTGGATGAGTGATTCAAGAAAGGAAATAAACAGAGGGAAAGGAAGTCCTGTGTAATGCAGTGATGTTAGTTGCGATCATCAAGGCTGGATAGGGAATTAAGAAAAAATTTCTATGGACAATCAAAGTCTAAACAGGGAGGGATGGAGGACTGACCAGGGCATGTTAAAGGCTGGACAAAGACAAACAGGGACATGGCCACTATTTCTTTCTTTTTTTTTTTTTTATTGTCATTCTCAGCCTGTGGGAGTGACAGAACCAGAACAGAACACGGAACAATAAGTTCCTCAATCCAGTGTATTCCCCAGAGGTCACAATCTCTTCTACAATCCTTTCTTTTTCTTGCTACGAGTACTGTGAAAATCTCGCAGAGCTCACCTGTGCTCTTACTTAACAATATAAGTCATCATGGCATCCCTAGAATTAAAGGCTGGAGTGAGAACATTGTACTATTTGCCTCGTGTAATTTTTTGTGCTCTTGACACAGTAATCAGTGTTATATAAATCACAGAGAAAACTCAATCATTGCTTGCGTGCTTCATCATTATCATCCATGCTTAATTTCATAAGGCTAAGTCATAAATCATAAGTAACGCAGGTAAAACAGTTCAATATCTATTCCTGCGTCTTGGAAGTCATGGCAATATGACAGCGGCCTGCGACCCCGATGATCCGAGAAAGAAGGGACAGCAACTCTTCATCAACAAGATGAAGAAAAATTAACAGGAAAGATTACTTTTTTTGTGGAAGAAATAGAAAATATCAAGAACACCCTGTATATGTCCTTGAAAACAAGGGAAAAGAAATATTGGCATAATAAAAACGGATATATAAAGGAGTGCCGATGCAAAGGCAATACTCCCGACAACAACTGAACCTGCCTCCTCAAGGTTGTAGGCTTGTAGCATCAAGATCAAGATAGCAAACACAAACACTGCCACTGCCGGCCCCTCTCTGCCCATGAGACCATAGGACATTTCTTGCTGTTGTGCTCACTTCCACCCCTTCAGGCAACCATCCCATCCTCCGATCACAACTAATAGCTGCAGACATTACCACTGTTGACTTGCCCACACTTCTCGCCGCAGTGGCTACAAGCGACCCTCTCTTCATTCGCCTCCCCTGTGCTTTCCGGAAGGACACAGGACAACTACCGCGCCTGTGACACTCTTATAGTTCTCCGCCAGGGCTCATGTGAATCATCGCAGCCCCGCAATATCGAGTTCAAGACAAAAATTAATACAACTCTGGTGACATTACGGGGGAAGCAGTGGCAGGATTGCAGGTCCCTCAGCTACGTGAAACAGCTTCGTGCTCTTAAATATTTGAAAGAATAGACAGTCTAAGTGTTCTCGGTGTGTGAAAGGCTTTGAGTGTGGCATGTGGTCAGCCAAACGCTCCCTCCCTTTGCTGGGAGGGCCAAACCCTATATCCCTTCAGGTGACAAGATCTAAATGGTGGAAGAAAATTATTCATAATGTTTATCCAACCCTTCAAGAAAGGCTTAAAGGTAAAGAAATTTAGTTACAGCATCTTGAGCAGTGATTCCCATCCTCTTCTTAAGTTGATGCATCCTTTCCCACTAGAAAATTTGTGAAATTCATATACCTTGGGCTTAGGAAAATTAATTGCTGAAAAAAAAAAAAAGGTTTTCCTTGGTTTATAACAAAGATATATATAAGGACAAGTTTTTTGGCCTATTTACAATATAGGACATAGGTGATAGTTAATCAGTCTTAAAACAAAATGACAATCTATTTTCAGTTTCATAATATTTTACATATATCACAGTCATTTTCATTATCTTTCAATGCATGCCCAAGTGAGCACAATGCAGTTCCTTTAATGTCTTGGTATGTGTAATGAAACCACTATGAAACAATACAAGTATTTCCTTCTGATTATGTTCCATTATTGTCATTACTTGATTTCCAGAGCTGGACTATAAGCAGAAGGACCCTGAGCTTTATGCACCTGTCAACATTGGACTACCACAGAGACGACCACAACGTCGTGAACAGCTGGAGAGCCGCTTAAACATCTTAAAAGAAGTCAGAAAAAATAAATCCCTGGAGAGAGAAGCATGGAAGGGCAACTGTAAGGAATGTTCAGTCATTCAGTTATAAAGCCACCATGTAGACCACAGATATGTGATGCAAGTCATGCATAGTGTAACACAAGCATTTGCATATGTTGCCTGTATCAATTTGACAGATACTTATCTTCCTCTTCAGTGACACTCGGTTGTTCCCTCTCTCCTACACTGAACATCCTCAGTCTTACTCTTGCTTATATTCTAATATAGAAACTTTCTCATCTCTAGCTAGAACAGCCTTTATGAAGTTAGGCGTTCTGAGTTGTCTTTGCCATATATATATACTATATATATATATATATATATATATATATATATATATATATATATATATATATATATATATATATATATATATATATATATATATATATATATATATATGACAGATTTGTCTTATGAAAAATGTAGATTTTTTATTGCAATTTATTAATTTCCTTTACTTTTTTTCTAGTAAAACTTGACCTGGATAAAGTTGAGGCTGATTGGATGAATGGTGCTGGCCCTCACCAGCTCCGTGTTTTAGCTCAACACTATGGCATCTTTGAGCATCTGTTTGGCAATGCTTACTTTGTCCCGCGCGTCTTCCTCAACATCTCCTATGACTATGAAGACGATACTGTGTCAATTGTGTACAGAGGAAACACCATCAAGCCAAAAGAGGTCAGGCAGAAAGAGAGAGAGAGAGAGAGTAGGGTGGGTGTCTAAAGAAATGAAAAGATACAAACTGGCAATTGATATTTGGATCTAAATAAATCCCAAATTACCTCTCATCTCCTCCACAGGCTGCCAGTACACCTAACGTTCAGTTCCACAGTGATCCAGACTCCTTATGGACTTTAATCCTAACGAACCCTGATGGAAATCTCCTGGACAATGACCATGAGTGTCTGCACTGGTTTGTGTAAGTTTTGTGTTCTCAGGTTCTCTGTTTTGCACACCATCATAATAGCTTCTCACTCAAACTGCACAAGTTCTATAGGCTACAGAATTCTCTTCTTATGTGTTTGTACCACTGACTGGCATGAATCTGTGTTGGAAATAGGAGTACATATTAATAGTCTTTCATAGTATGAATCCATTGTGATTTATTTATAATCTATATGCTAATTGTTTGCTGGAAATATTCCTTATAGATATATTTTGTTGGCAGAGGCAACATTGTGGGAGGTGACATAAGCTCTGGGGAGGTGGTGTGTGATTACTTGCAGCCGTTCCCTCCAAGGGGCACTGGCTATCACCGCATGGTATTTGTCCTCTACAAGCAGCACCAACACATAGATTTCTCCAAGTACAGAAGAGACCAGCCATGGTAACTTGGTGCTCATAGATGTACTTAGTGTTTCTCTTGTCTGATGGAGGAAATATATGGACTGCTTGCTCGCTCCCCACTCTCTCTCTCTCTCTCTCTCTCTCTCTCTCTCTCTTTTTCTCATTGAACTTTTAATTCAATTTTCTATCCAACATTTTCCCACTCCCATGCCAATACTGTAATGACCTACAATGATTACTACTAATGATGCTGGTGTTTGTGCTATTATTATGATTATTATTGCCATATACAATTTATGTATTTTAATAAGAAAAGAGGGAAGCTGCAAGAGGCCGCCAGGCCTGTACGTGGCTGTCCCTGTGTATTTAAACTTTAAAGCTATCTGATTCCATCTATCATCCCCAACCATGAACTTATCTGATCTTTTTTCAAAACTCCTTATTGACTCAGCCCTGACTACATGACCACTGAATCCAAATGATGCATATATATATATATATATATATATATATATATATATATATATATATATATATATATATATATATATATAAAATGTGTATGTGTGTGTCCTTTGTCAGCCTGTCCCTGAAGGAAAGAAGTTTCTCAACACTGGAGATGTACCAGGAACAACAGGACTTCATGACCCCAGCTGGCATTGCATGGTATCAAGCTGACTGGGATCCGTCACTTACTGATTTCTTCCACAACACACTGAGTAAGTCTCAATATACCCTCTCTCTCTCTCTCTCTCTCTCTCTCTCTCTCTCTCTCTCTCTCTCTCTCATGGTGGGAGGGTGAAAAATGGTAATGGTTCACCCTTGGACAAAGGGTGCTCCATGTTCTTTAATTTTTCAGTTTAATTTATTTTGTTTAGGATCACACCCTGCCATGAGGGGACAGGACAGGCAGGATGCAGGGGATGTGGCTTCTTGATTAGTGTAGCTTAGCTTACAACTCTAGTTAATGATGAGACAAGTATCAAAGTTACTGTCTTCCTATTACAAGAAGGTAATAAGAGAACTATCAACTGAAGGATATTACTGAGCTTTCATTGCCACTTTCACTATTGGATTAGCTTAAATATAGAATATTGATAACTGGTCCATAGAGAGACACTGTAGTAGCTGGAGTATTACACACCAGTTAGGTATGTTCAGTGTGGAAAAACAAAATTAGCACTGTATATTGTCAGATAAATATATTTTATCTAAATGCTTTGCTTTGCTGATGGCTGAGGTATTGGTACATTAAAGTGAACAACATAATCATAAAATCTAAGGCCACTCACAATCCACTTAATATAAAAGCATGCACATTAAAATAATTATATTTAAGTATTTATTTTGGATGATTTCAGAGATGCGAGAACCAGTGTATGAGTACGACTTCCCCGAGCCTTACCTTGCTAAACAGAAATACTTCCCACTCAAGAGGCAGTTCAACACGTAAGTTTACCTACTGAGATGTTTTTAGAAGATGAAGTTGATGGACTTGTGCAGCAGAAATACATAGAACTAAAGAATTAGGTTAATCATATTTGTAAATCAAGAACAGCAGTACATATATAAAAGCTAGAACAAAGAAGTCTTAATTTATCAGTTTATATATTAAATGACATTTATTTATTTATTTATTTTTAGGTACATGGATTTGCACAGAGATCCAAAGCAAATTAAAAAAGAAATTTTACTAGAACGTCTAAAGAAGCTACATCCGTTTGGCCCAGAGCAACCACCTCTACCCTTCCCGGCTGCCGAGCCCATCCACCGCGACCTCTCCTCATGGGAGTCCCGTGACCTCAAGCGTAAACGCATTGGGGCAGGAAAATATTATGGTCTTTTTAGAGGTTCAAATAGGCCTGTGTAGCAAGTGATCTTCATGTGGGTAGTAGCATGCTACACTCAAAAGTGTAGCTATATTGTACAGTGTGCATGGAAAGTCCCGACGCCATGTGGTTGACAGCATTTCTTTTTGCGAGAGATGGAGAAAGCTTACAAGGCAAGATGTTCTGATGCTCTTAGAATACTAACTGTCAACTTTCCATGCTCTCCAGGGAACAGGCAACAGTGTGCGAGTCACTGCCCAAAGTGACTACAAGCAAGGAGACGCTGGTGAGGCTACTGCCTCTGGCACACCAAACAGGCAGACCACACTCCCTTTGAAGTCTGTATCAGCTGAGCAGCTAACTAAGACGACCTAAACACTGTTCACTGTTGCCTATTCCAAAAAAAGCATAGAAAGCTGACAGTTAGTGTTCTAAAAGTGTTGGAACATCTTGCCTTCCTGGAAACTAGTTGTGAGCCACTTCTTCCATTAAGAGGGAAAAGAATTATGTCCCTTGGCATCAAGACTTTCCACAAACAATGTAAAGTTGTACAGGTCTGCTTTGTTTGCTGAGAAATGAGAGAATATGTACCATTTTATTTTGATCTTTTATAATAAAAATAATAATGATAAAAATAATTGGAGATTTATTGACAAAGAGACTGAATACACAATAGTGTGTCTGAAGAAATACATGGCTTACTTATTGCATAGTAATCTATCTAGGTATCTTACAAGCTATAATTTGTTTTGCCGCCACATGACAGGACAACTTGGAAGACCAAGGACTTTTCAAGGGTATTGTGATCCCATGTCAAGCCAGTGTGTGTGTGGAGGGGGAGGGAGAGGGAGGTGTAGCATCTTTGGGTTGGATGGACTTCGTTGTGCAGCCTCTGGAAACCTAGCAGTGACTGCTTAGATATATGATGTGAGTAAAGAGTTGTGATAAGCTGATTAGAGGACAGAAATAAACAAATGATAAATACATGGGGTGGCCTGATCAAGCTGGGAGAATGATAAGCTGCCAAAATGATAATTACTCTCTGTGTGGTCTAAAGCACCAGTTAAGAGTGCTGTGAACTTATCATTAAAGCTAGCTGTGACCTCACTGAACAATTTTCAGGCTGGACTGCTCTCCTGGTATCAACCTAACTGCACAACTTCCTTTATTCCCAAACAGGAAAAACCAACTTGCGCATCAGAGTGGAGACCATGTAGGGAGTCTGTTTGTTTTGATGAAGGAGGTAATTGTCTGGGCTGTATGATTCGTAACGTGTTGCTACTTCCCGTGTGACTCGTAGCAGTAAGGTGAAGAGGTCACACGTCCTGCCATCCTGCCTCAACACCTTACTAAGGAAGTGGATGAACACACTTCCCTTTATGTCATTCCGAGATGATTTGAAAGCAAACATACCTGAAAGAAAATCAATATTCAGCAGGCACTGATATTTGGAGGTTATGCATCCACAAACACCAACAAGAAAAGAGTTATTAGTGTACAATGTGCAATCATAATATTCTTGGACAGAGAAACAAAGTAACATTTCCATGATGAACAAGAGGAGCAAGCAGTCAGCCTGTATGGTGACATCTTACTGTGATTACTAAGACCTGTTACACTATGCTGTTATATCTTTGTGGGTTGAAGAGGCTAGCAAGCAGCATGAGAGAGAGAGAGAGAGAGAGAGAGAGAGAGAGAGAGAGAGAGAGAGAGAGAGAGAGAGAGAGAGAGAGAGAGAGAGAGAGAGAGGGTATATTGATGCACAAAATTACTCCTTAGAGACCAAAATGAAGTGGAGTATGTTTTTTTCCCTTTTTTATAGATGTGTAATTAGATTTGTTCGTAGTATTTGGTGGGATCCTTAGGGCATGCTATGTATGCATGATGTTCTAAGTTTTGTGTAACCAAAAGCTTACCTGGATAAGAGGCCCACATCATGAGCATGTCAGCATGCAATGGGATGATGTAATCTTCTTTATGTTTCAAACTGTCTGTCTGGACACTGAGGGCTCTAAACTGCTTCATCTTCACTCCCTTGTCTATGTTGTCACCTCTGCATGCCTGGAATGATTTGGTTAGTCTGTAATAAAAATTATAAACCAAATTTTCTATGTCGCTTTTTTATGATCACAAGGAATATCAGATAGCACACTTATAACTTACTTGTATAAAGAATAATTTGGGCTTCCCTGCAAGACTTGGACACTTATCTGCTGTGAAGGTCTTCCACAACTCTTCTGTGTCAACCTTGGCATCTCGGGTACACAGGAACTCCTTGTTGTTGTCAACGTTACCGTGACTCATGAATACCACCACCAGGCAGTCACTGTTGTGATGGTCTTCACTGCTCACTAAATATAAGAGGTTCTTGGTTAATAAAGTTAATTTGGAGATATGCAAGTTAGGTAAAACTATTCTATGGTATTTACTATGATCAACAAGTACACATGGAAGAGGACCAGTGAAAGAGTGAACAGATGTGCCTGACTAAATATGTAGCAGTGGATGAAAGACTCTAGAAAGATCTATTGGATGCCAAGCAGTGAAACACAGTACATGGATCAGATAGCTATGATGGGGGTTATTAGGATGAAAGTGAAATGGATGGAAGTATGGCGGGAATATTGGCAGTGAGCAAAAGGGTAAAATGGTGGGCAGTGGAAGATTGGACAGAAAAATAGGAGAGAAAGGCAAGGTAAAAGATAGAGAAGCTAAGACAACAATTGATGAAGAATCAGGTGTAAAGAAAATTTTCAAAATATTCGAGGATGCAGTACAACAGTAATAACTGAAGTTGTATGGAATATGTAAAAGGTTTAGGAAGAGAGGAGAAGTGCATGATGGTTAAGCTGAGATTAAGGAGACTATATGTTTATGAAATAAAGCATGAGAAAATAATGGAGAAAATTTCCAGAGACAATAAAATGAGAAGAAAATAGAGTGCAGGTCTTGATATATGAAAGGTTCTAGAAAAGGAAATAGTTAAGTCAATTAGATTTTTGAATGACAACTGAAGAATACTTAAAGAGGAATAACAAGGTGTATGCAGCCGTGGTAGACAGTCACTGTTCTCCTAAATCTATTAACAGTGATGTTTCTCAGGGCTGTCCTATCTTTCTATTATTCATTAATGACCTTACTAACCAAACTTCTTGTCCTATCCACTCCTATGCTGATGATATCACCCTACATCTTTCCACAAACTTTCAAAGGTGTCCAACCCTTCAGGAAGTCAACAGATCACACAGGGATACCACAGAATGCCTAACTTCTGATCTTTCTAAGATTTTTGATTGGGGCAGAGAAAACTTAGTAGTTTTCAATGCCTCAAAAACTCAATTTCTCCATCTATCAACTTGACACAACTTTCCAGACAACTATCCCCTCTTCTTCAATGACACTCAACTGTTTCCCTCTTCCACACTGAATATCCAGTCTGCCCTTTTCTCATAATATTAAATGGAAACTTCACATCTCATCTCTTGCTAAAACAGCTTCTATGAAGTTAGGTGTTCTGCAGCATCTCTGCCAGTTTTTCTTGTCCCTCCAACTGCTAGATCTGTACAAGGGCCTTATCCGTCCTTGTATGGAGTACTCTTTGCATGTTTGGGGGGTTCCACTCATACAGCATTATCAGATAGGGTGAAATCAAAAGTTTTTTGTCTCATCAACTCCCCTCCTATGACTGACTGTCTTCAACCTCTTTCTCACTGCCAAAATGTTGCATCTCCTATCTTTTATCACTATTTTCATGCTAAGTGCTCTACTGATCTTGCTAACTGCATGCCTCCCTCCTCCTGCAGCCTCGCTGCACAAGGCTTTCTTCTTCCTTTCATCCCTATTCTGTCCAAACCTCTAATACAAGAATTAACCAGTACTCTCAATCATTTATACCTTTCACTGGTAAACTCTGGAACTCCCTACCTGCTTCTGTATTTCCACCTTCCTACGACTTAACTTCTTTTAAAAGAGAGGTGTCGAGTCCCTTGCTTTTGGATGACTCTTTTTGACCTTTTGGGGAACTTGCAGTTTCAGTGGCCCTTTTTTTTTCTAACATTTTGTTACCCTTGGCAGCATTCCCTCTTGCATAAAAAAAAAAAAAAAAAAATCACATTCATATAGTAAGGTGGATAAAGAAGCTCAATGTAATGTTCTTGAAGACTTTGGTGTAAGAGGGCAATTGTTGGGAAGGATGAATTAAGGATTATCATGAGGATACCATACCAAAGATTCACTTCCAAGCCACAGAAAAATGTGCCTTTTGATGTAAAAGAGAGGTTTGAGAAATACTATGCTTCTGCCAACCTGACAACAGAGACATGGATACGGAATAAGACACAGCAGTCACAAGTGCATGCTGTGGAAACAAGTTACCTGTCAAAGAAGTGTGTGCAGTGACAGATGGAAGGGTGAGAGCAATGACAGTAAGAGCAATGTGGCATGAGTGCAGACACAATACCATAACTCATATACTGGTAGAATGAGTGGAAAGGATCAACTTTAAGGATTACAATCTTTTATGCCCATTATAGATAAAAACAATAAATAATTTACAATAAAAAATAACAGGTACTGAAATCGAATATGCATTACATCTTCTACCTGCTTGATTTTTTACTCAGCATTGTTGTAAAACATGGATAATTTTGTATTAAGATCTGCAAAATAACATTTCAGATTTACCTCGTTCAAGTGTCTTCAAGAAGTCTCTTTTAGTCAGATTCCAGTGCTCCTTCACCTCAAAGCCAAGGTGTGCAAAGGTGCTCTTCGTGATATGAGCGTCATGTTCAGCACATGCTCGTGGCTACAGAAGGCAGACAGAAGGAATGGTAAGCCTTCAATGACTATCATTCAACTAATCATTAGATATCTATTAAGATGAACTGATGCTTAGATAGCTACTAGTACTAACAAACATTTTTATATTTGATATATGAAAATCTACTTCATAAACATGCTCATAGACAGTAAGTACAATATCATTATGGCCAGCTGTGACCTCACAGAACGTTTCCCTTTCTGTCCCACAACACAAGGGGGCAGTCACAGCCTGCCCTCTACAGACAGCTCTCTTTCTTCACACAAAACTATATGCATCTAACTACACATACATCCTTCACACAAAATTTAAGATAAAAAAATGACACAAATAAAAAAAGATGACTCCTTTACCATCCATTGGAGTCCCCTTCTAATCACTTTGTATTGAATTTGTTTGACTGACACCTCAGTGGGTCTTTTTTTATCACAATTTTTGTTGCTCTTGGCCAGTCTTCCCTCTTACATAACAGGAAAAAAAAGTTTCTGTAGTTATGGTCTTTATCGTAGCTTACTTGTAGATCCATATCGAACTGGTTATACACAAAGATAATGGCTTGTCCTCTCTTTTTGTGGTCCATCTTGTAGAAATCAGCATCTCTCCCTACAGACATGACTGCCTGTGGACGTACACTGCAGCAAGAGAAAACACACCAAACTTATTAATTTTGTCAGATTTCCAAATCATACACAAGAGAGACTACAAAACGAATATGAGAGACACAAAGAGATGACTACACATCACAAAGAAGTCATGTACTATTACTTTACAGGTGTGCTCAGCTTTACATGGATGCCTATTCTGATATAAAACTTATTAAAACAAGATAACATAGTATGCAGAAAATGGAAATAAACACACAATTAAATAATCAGTATATATATATATATATATATATATATATATATATATATATATATATATATATATATATATATATATATATATATAAATATATATAAAACAACATGCAGTATGCATGAATCAGTGAGAAATGATAGATTATTCTATCTAGATATATTGTAATACCATGGATTACACCACCTCCTGCATACGCCCTCTCCTGATGCCTACAATTTGCAAGAGTTTGCACACGCACTACCAGTGGCACCACACCATTGTGTTCCCATCCAAAGCCTCAGTCACTCTGGGCATATGCATCTCCTTGGGAAATGAAGATCCCATTTGTGGCCAGAGCCTCAGGTTGTGGCCTGGGTTATGGAATGTATTAAGAATGTAACCTGGAGTACCACCGTAACCATTTTGCGCACTAGTTACATGTTTACCTTCAGCTTTTCTCACCTGATGGCATCTCACAAAGCTACACAAAGCAATCATCAGGAGTTGTCAAGAAAAGTATGCCATTATTGTTAATAATTTTCCACGACAAATATTCAAACAAAAAATAACAAAGAAAAAACAACAAGTAATCAATTATCAAGCATGTTTTTTTCACCTCCAGCTTCTAATTCTTCAAACAAACTTACTACTGGATGGATGCACAGGAAGGACAGACCAACATATACAAAACTGAAAAGCCACAAATACACATTCAGTATAAAAAAAACAATATGCAACTTTCCCCAAATAAAAGAGTAATCATTACATAACATGAGACCACAGATACTACTAGATTCCCCTTTAATTCAGTGAAACCACCTATGAGTATTGCATTAATATCAACCAACTTACTCTGTCATGGGTCGTCCCCAGCCCATCCAGTGAGCATCACTGTCATCTGGAACAGTATTTCCAGGTGGTGCTGATTGTTCCCTCTGAATGGTGGAGCTGATATGAAAATGAAAGTATATATATACTTCTATCTGCTTTGAAGTGCAGCACTAGTAACTGCATTGAAATATTACTGTACAAGATCGTACTATTGTATTATTTTCAACAATATTTGAGTCGTGATGAATGTCAGCAACAGTGACTGTAGCAACAAACTACTTTCACTCAATTCTTTTTTATCTAGACAAGCTAGTTTATCTGTCATTAGTAACATGCATTAATTTCTTCACCATCAGAGAATATATACCAGATAAATGATTAGTTATTTAGGAGTACAGTGCATCATGAGACAGAGACAGACAGATGGACAGATGGGGACTAACCATTTACCACCATCATTATCATCAAGGTTGGAAATCTGCATTGCTTCTAGACTGGAATCTTCATGCAATGGACAGTTTTGGTCAATGTCATTCTCAGTTACAGATGTAATCTCCGCACTCCTTGAAGCCATCTTGTGGCCCAATACTCCAAGTGCTGGTATTCACTGGCAAAATATCATCAGCATTAGCATTATTGTTATTTTTACTGCCACCCATTTATCAATACTGACTAAATAGAGTACATAAGGCATATTGTGTTAAACTGCTCTGGAACACTAATAATTAACTACTATACACAGTCTGACCACTCTGAAACAAAGTTGGGTGGGTGAATGCAGCCCTGCAGTTATTTTCCTGCTTGTAGCAGTGTTGTGCTTCCTAAATCACCCATGTGTCATTACTCTTATAGTACATGTAAAAAAAAAAAAAAAAAAAAAAAAAAAAATATATATATATATATATATATATATATATATATATATATATATATATATATATATATAAATATATATATATATATATATATATATATATATATATATATATATATATATATATATATATATATATATATATATATATATATATATATATATATATATATATATATATATATATATATATATATATATATATATATATATTTTTTTTTTACATGTACTATATGAGTAATGACACATGGGTGATTTAGAAGCACAGCACTGCTACAAGCAGGAAAATAACTGCATGGCTGCATTCACCCACCCACTTTGTTTCAGAGTGGTCAGACTGTGTATAGTAGTTAATTATTAGTGTTCCAGAGTAGTATATATATATATATATATATATATATATATATATATATATATATATATATATATATATATATATATATATATATATATATATATATATATATATATATATATATATATATATATATATATATATATATATTTTTTTTTTTTTTTTTTTTTTTGTTCTAAACAAACTTAATATGTGTGAAGTACTTGTACAACACCAATGAAACATAATATATTTGTTTTACAATGTTGCAGCAATGCATTGTAGTGTAGAGTACTTGTCCCAGCATAGTGATAAGAGGTGTGTGGATGATGGAGGGTGATCTGGTGAGTGGGTGATGGAGGGTGGTGTGGTGGTATACCTACACTATACTGCATTAATGGATACTGGTTCCTATACTACAGTCTGTGGATCTGTAGAGACTAAGTGCTGACCATAACTATAAATACTTACATACTGCAGTCAGAAGACACACACTAAACAACGGTGTTTGAAGTGTTGCTTCCTGCTGAAGAGCTGTGTAAGTGGTGCTTTTGTCGATATGACGCATCATGTTGTCCGGGGGAAGGAAAAGATAACACCTCGGTACACATCCGCCGGCAACTTTCATGTTAGAAGGAAGAAAAGTTAGTTATCAGTGAAAAATTCAATTTTCAGTGTTTACCTGGACGTTAAAATGGGCTAATAAACTTTCAGCGATAAAATATGAAAAACAAAAAAATAAACATAATAATCCTATAGCACCAAAATTACACTCAATCGGTATCTCTGAGTATCTTATCTTGTGTTATCAAGGCGAGTGAATGGGAGGAGATGGCATGGTGCTCAGCTCCCGTCCATCCCGGTAGACAATAAGTGGATGAGAGAGAGAGAGAGAGAGAGAGAGAGAGAGAGAGAGAGAGAGAGAGAGAGAGAGAGAGAGACTTACAATAATAAACATCAGGTTTTCCTCAGCATTTTCTCTTTTCCAGCCTCGCAGGAGAGCAGAACACTCGCACCACTTCCTTTCTTTCTCCGCAGACATCCTGAGGGAATGAGAACTAGTGAGAGTGAGAATCTCTAGCGTTAAATGAAGAAATATTTTAGTGGCTGGGTTTTGTTTACTAATACCTTCTTGCTTCCAGAGACCGCAGACCCAAGATATGTTTTTTTTTTCTTTCGTATTTTGTCGACATCCATGTATTCATTTGGTTTTCTTTATTGTTCCCGTGTTAATTATTCATTTGCTTGTGTTATGGAATTGTATCATATATTTTTAATGCAGTGATTTATTCTTAAAACAAATGATACTGGATGACTAATGACTATTTAATTTAATATTTCTCAGCTGGTCATACATGAAAAGTAATGAAGTTACGTCGCTTTCACATGAACATTTCTGTGCGCCTGTCGAACACACACACACACACATAGAGGAAGGTGGTGGACCCAGGTGAAGAGGAAGATAACGTCTAAATGCAAGGATTCGCAACCTTTTTCTTGTTAAGAACCCTTCAATTATAAGACTACCCGAAACCCTAGTACTAACATCGAACAGAATGTTAATTTAATGACTGACACTAACTCAATTTATGCAATAGTACTGCAAAGGATATTATTAGATAATCTATGTACCCCTGAAAATCTTGCCGAATATTAATTCAGCGACTGACAATAATTCAATATGCAATGGTACTGGAAATGTCTTGGTGCGCGTCCGTTCGACAGATTCACAGAAATGATCGTGTGAAAGTGACATAACTCAATACTTTTCATGTCTGGCTAAGTGAGAAATGTGAAATTAAATAGTCACCCAGCATCATTCATTTTAAGCATAAACCACTGCATGGAAATATATATTACACTACAATTCCATAATACAAGCAAAGGAGTAATTAACACGAGAACAACAAAGAAAGCAAAATTAATGTCAAAATTATTAATTCGTAATAAACTTTGATACATATATACATTCATATTCATGTTTTTATTTGTACCTTCCAAGTGCAAAATCCCTAAAGATTTCATTTAAACCTTCCTATAATAGCTTCATAATTACAAAACTTTTAATGATTTCATCAGACGTACAAGACATGTTCATGACTAAATTGTCCAAGTACCCACACGTCCAGGCTATTCATGTTTATTGTGATGGGTCAGTCAATGGCAGCAGGTCTGGATGTGGGCTGTTCATCCGAGACTACATCTCTGCCAGTCTCTACACTGACACGGAGGTTTCCAGGCGGCTCCCTGCACCCATGTCTTCCACTAGAGCAGAACTGTATGCTGTACTGGAGGCGCTCCACATTGTGGCGCCTCTCCATAAGAATGTATATTTCTTTATTGACAGTCAGGCTGCATTGTACGCCCTTCAATCCACCTCCCCCATGGACTGTGATCTAGTTAATAAGTGTCTTGACCTCATCCACGCCCTAGAAGGTGCCGGTGCCACGGTCCAATTCATCTGGATACCCTCTCATGTGGGTATCCCTTTAAATGAAAAAGCAGACCACCTTGCTCAGTGTGCCCTACAAGATGACACAGTGGACCCTGGCACTGAGTACACTCTGGGTTATGTTAAGAGTAGCATTAAGGACTTTGTACAAAGTAGCATTAGTGATCAGTTGGAGCTTTGTTGCCATAGGGGCAGTAGCACTAGTCTTCACTATGCACGTGTCTCCCAGAGCTGTGCTTACACCTACGGGAGACACACTGCATCACATGACAGGGTGGCAATGAGGCTCAGATTAGGCTACAAATACTTTTGGGAAGTCAGTGCTTCTCCTGGTGTGTGCTGTGTGCTACACCAAGGGGAGACACTCTGCGTCACTATGTCATGGAATGTCCTCTCATTACTAAATTTAGGCCACAAGGTCAGCATGACTTGTACAGCCTCATTGACCACCTCCTAGACTCTGCCACCCTCAGGGATATACTCAGGGAATATCCTCAGTTTGCTCCCAGACTATAGGATGTCTTAGGCAATAAGGTGTGCAATATGTGTATTTATTTATTGAAATACTTGTATTCTTGTTGTGTATACTGTTCAGAGTTATTTTTTGATACTTTAACCTTAAGTCTTTGCCCAAGGGGGGGGGGTTGGCAAGGCCCCTTTGTTGTAATTATTCATTAATTCAACAATAAATGTATCAATCAATCATCAGACGTAATTTTTACTGCCAGAATTGTGACGTTTGAAATTTTGCATGCACTCTACCTACCTAGAACTATTTTGCTTTTACTATGTGCATATTTTCATCCTCTCGTTGCCGTTTGCATTTATAAACCATTGATTATTATTATTGTTACTATTATTACATACACGCACACACACATACGTCAGTACAACTGCATGGTAACAGTCATGTTACCACCACCACTACTGCAACACCATGAACTATCATCACGCACCATGATATAACGCACACCACACCAGACCACCACTACCTCTGCCATACCAAACCTCTACCATCACACAACCATAACTATATCCGCCACACTTCACCACCACTACCATCACACACCATACCACACAACAGCACACCTACCACACCACCACAGCCACACCACACCACCACTAGGGTCACACACCATACCGCATCACAACACACCACACCACGTCACCACTGCCATCACACACCATAACATACCAGACGCACACAACACCCAAGATGTATTAGACTAACTAAAATAGA
>NC_059303.1:12877859-12892859 GCF_017591435.1 Portunus trituberculatus | reverse complement strand
GTAAAGTAAATGTGTGTGTGTGTGTGTGTGTGTGTGTGTGTGTGTGTGTGTGTGTGTGTGTGTGTGTGTGTGTGTGTGTGTGTGTGTGTGTGTGTGTGTGTGTGTGTGTGTGTGTGTGTGTGTGTGTGTGTGTGTGTGTGTATTTGTGCATATATGCAGACATAGATTTAAATATTATGAATATGCAATATACTATAAAATGCTGAAAATAGAGACAACTGTGAAAATCAATTGGTTCAAAATAGTATATGTTCTTTAAGTGTTGTATAATGTATTCTGTGATGCCTGGCAGCCCTAGGAGCATGTCCCAAGGAGATGGTCGCGGCAGAAGACTATCCACTTAAAACCCTGAATAACCTGTTTGGTGATGGTGATGATGGTGGTGATGATGATAATGACAATGATGATGATGTTATAGTTAAAAAGCTGGTCAGTAACGACCAAGGTAAGGTCAGGTCACACAAGAAGCTCTCTCACAACCTTGAGTAGTGACCTACCACAGTTCAGAACTGTGCAGCGTCGTCATCAGAGTCTTGAAGGAGGCCGGAGGTGCGGAGAGGGAGGGAGGACACTTGGGATGAACGGAGGCGGGACTGGAGGTGTTCCACTTGTACTTCCAGATTTTCCACCGTTTCTTGAAGTTCATCATTGCCTCGCTGGAGTTTCCTGTGCACGAAGAAATCAAATAAAATAATTTTCTCTATAATTCTTTCTGTATATATTTTTTTTGTTATAGATTACTGCACTTATTTTCTACATATAAAGAAACACAAAAATTGAAGGGAGGGAAAAAGCCTCTTTCAATGTCCCTGCCAAGTGAGATGGAAGAGATGTCTTGATGTTTATTTCTTGAAGCTAGATATGTGTGTGTGTGTGTGTATTTACCTAGTTGTATGTTACAGGGTTCGAGCAGGGCTCATAGTGACCTGTCTCCATATCTACATTTATCTAACTTCTTAAATTTGCACACACTTTCTGCTGTTACAATCTCTTCACTTAATCCATTCCAGATGTCTACTATCCTATGCGGAAAACTGAACTTCTTGATATTCCTATGACACTGACTTTTCATGATTTTCTTGGAATGTCCTCTTGTTTGTCTATCTCCCTGCTCCGTCAGTATTACCAGGTCTTGTCTATCTTCTCCATTCGGTTTACTATCGTATACATCATTATTAGGTCTCCTCTTTCCTGTCTATCCTTCAGAGTTGGTAGCTCCATCTCCTTCAGTCTTTCTTTATAGGGAAGATCTTTTATTTCAGGGACCATCTTTGCAGCAGCCCTTTGTATCCTTTCTAGTTTCTTACTATCTTTCTGCCTATATGGTGACCATATAGGCATATGTGTGTGTGTGTGTGTGTGTGTGTGTGTGTGTGTGTGTGTGTGTGTGTGTGTGTGTGTGTGTGTGTGTGTGTGTGTGTGTATGGTGCCTTGGCAGGCCTTCTTGAGTGGGACTGCCAGCCCAGTGCTATATATATTGATAGATGGATTAGTGTTAAAAAGAACCTAGGAGAGCAAAGCTATCTTGAAAAAGAAAAGAAGAGGGAAGAAACAGTTCAAGTAATAAAAAGAAAGGAGAAAAATCAATAAGCAAGGAGTTTACCAGCTGAAGATTGAAGCTACAGGCTGACTCAAGCATTACTAAGGTTACTAAGATGTAATTCTCTCTCTCTCTCTCTCTCTCACCTCATGCTGTTGGAAGCACCATCCACTTCATCCTCGGCAGCTGCCAGGTCCTTCTTGAGCTCCTCCACTCGTGCACGCAGCCGCTTCACTTCACTCTCATACTGCTCAGCACGGCGGGAGCAGTGCAGCAACTCGACTGATTTGTCCGCCAGAACTTTCTTCAGCTTGGCATGGGCGTGCTTCAGCTCTGACAGTTCCTGGTGCAGGCGTGAAGAGTTTAGTAGTAATCTATTTCTTTATCTCATTATAAAACTGTTGTCTCAGTCTTCCTAAGAATGAAAACTTAAGTTGTATCTTTTTCAAACATTTATACTCCATGTCCCAGATGATATAGCCCAGCTATGTGCTGAGCTCTTGCTGGCCTTTCATCCTGTGGTGGATGGTGAGGCCACTGTGATGTCCAGCTTTCCACACAGATAGAGATTATGTTAAAACAACTTACACGTTACAGAAACAGCTTTCAATATGAAGTTATTACTTTCCTTTTACTGCATGGAAAACTTCTCCATTTACACTTTTTTATTGTGGCATTCGTATTCTTCAAAGACACTGTACCAAAGTCAGTCAAACCTATGATTGAAATCTTTACCCCCGTACAACATAATGAGAATGCAAACATTTTTCTCCTTGTATCTGACGGCTTCCTATTCCTAGCAGAGCATAATCCCACTACCTAACCAAATGAATTTAGATCTTGGAAGTATAGCATCAATTCTTCTACTTCCAAATAAAGCAACTGGCTCAATCCTGCAGTTTACATCCTTCTGTTCTAACAAGCATTCATTCACGGTACTATCTCTCATATAATTCTGATCCAGTAGTTTTGAAAGGCAGACTGTTTACATGGCTAAAGCTTTACCATCTGACAGCAGCATAAGGCACAAAATCAAAAGTAATTTGCTGCCAACTTCCTTTTCTTTAGGTTCTTCCTAAGGATTCTACCTTGTATCTTTTTTAGTTTACACACTGGCACTCAATCTTTCACATCAGAATATTGAATTATAATTGAGATATAAAGCAGCTTATATGAATATCTTTTTTTGCAAGAGGATACTAAACTATATTATTTGTCATTCATTCATGAAAAGTTTATGGAAATGACTTCCTTGGGTTATGGTTAGCTTAATCTTATGAGTTCCCTGTACAGTAAAACCTCAATATAAAGGCTACGCTGCTATACCGAAAAGTTTGCTAGTATATCCAATATTAGAGCAAGGCCTTTTAGTGAGAGATAATTTTAAATATGAAGTTGTTTGGTAATGAAGGAATTATTATTACACTGTGCCATCACCACTGTATACTGGGAGACAAAGGGGTAAGCTAATGAGGAAGTTTGTTTAGTGTTCATCTTTTATTTGAAAGGGAGTGTGGGTGATACGAGTGTTGGTATTGAAGAGACGCCTGCCCCGCCCTGCTCTGCCTTGCCCTGCTGTGCGATGACCCATCTGCTCCCTCCACCCACACTCCTTTCCTATGAATGACAAAGAGTCAAACTCATTAGTTGTGGTGGCCACATGGCTAACATCCTCTATTACTTCACTGTCACTATCAGTCATTATTATCAAACACATGAGACAGATTGTGTGCACACACCTAGCCTACACGTGTGTGTGTGTGTGTGTGTGTGTGTGTGTGTGTGTGTGTGTGTGTGTGTGTGTGTGTGTGTGTGTGTGTGTGTGTGTGTGTGTGTGTGTGTGTGTGTGTGTGTGTGTGTGTGTGTGTGTGTGTGTGCGCGCGCATCTTGATGTGGAATTGCCTCCATCCACCACTGCTGTAGCTGCCTCCTCTCTTTTTTTCCCTCTACTGAGGCATGTGTGTCATAGTACCATACCCCTCACTGCCCATGGGTTCCTTTGACACTACAAGTATATCACACTCAGTAAACTGCTGCAGGTAACAATAAAGTAGATAAAAGCTAAAGGTAACCTGCCAAAGGTTGGGGAGTGATGGTGATGGTGGTGAAGGTGGTGACTTGTGTCTGAGCACTGTTCTTACTATTTCTTGTAGCCTCATTGACACTTCATGATGAGTAGAGTGCACATGTGGCCATCATTAAATGCTTTGAATAAAGTTAACTGACTAAGGAGGTTGAGTGTGTTTGTGCTACCACTATTGCTGCTGCTGCTGCTGGCCTGTATGACCACACTGATACAACAACTCACTCCCCTTACATGTACTGGAGTGATTCATAATTATTACACTTAGTCAGTTCTTTACAAATATTTCAACAACAAATTCTAGGAGCATTTTTGCCATATCTAGTGAACTCAAGACTTGTTTCACAAGCTAAGGTTTTTCGAATATCTGATATTTTCTATACCAAGACTTATTACATTGAGGTTTCACTGTAATCACAGATTTTTAAATATAGAAAGCTTAACACAATTCCTACTGAATATTCAGAAACTTGCACAACAAAATATTACATGTTCCTTCCATCAACCCCTCCCCCCAAAAATCAGAAAAATACAGAGATCAAATATAATGCTGGAGATATAAGAGAGGCTGATGAGATAACATTAAATAATTAACGTTCCACCAGTTGGCAATTTAAAAAGGAGAGACAAGAAGTGGGTAGGTAAACTTTTCTATTATTGCCTGATGATCTTAAGAGAAATTTTAAATCAAGTCATAGAAAAGAAAAGAGAAAAGAATACAAAAAATAAAAAGGATTAGGGTTTACCATACTCTTTCATTCATCCACTGTGAAAGCTACATGGGAACTTCAATATGATTCATCTTGACTTTTAATCTCTACCTTACACTTATCAGCAATTTCTTGTTTAAGCTGAGCCACATCAGAGTCTTGACAGGAGGTGTTCATCTTATTCCTCTTGTCCAGTCTCTCCTCCAGTTCTCCAAGCTGTGCGCGGAGCTTCTTTGTTTCTCGCTCAAAGCCGAGCTTCTCGCTTTCCAGTCGCTCTCGCCTACCCCACTCAGCAGCATTTTCCTCCTGTAGTCTCTCCAGCTCTGCTCTGAGGTCAGCCATTCTACAGACCACAAAATAAATCAGGTCTAAGAAAAGCCTCAATTGCTGCAACCACAATAACCTTAAGAGTAAGATATGTGGTCAGAGACACTTAAAACAAGTAAATATTGATGCTATTCATATACATAAACTTTGCCCAACCTTAGTTTGGAATTAATACAAAATTATAAAAAGTCATTGTATTACTAATTTAGGATTACAGTTCATTGGATGATTCTTCAGATTCTATGAGTATATGAACATTAGCAAAAGAATATCAGGGAGTAGAAAGTTCTCCTATTTTTTTTCTTTGAAAGGCTCTATACATAACAGGAACTATTGAGTGTTGTCTTTGCATATCAGGAATATAGCTACACAAAATGACAAGCAACCTCCTCACCTGCGGTCTATACACTCCCTGGTGGACGCCTCGTCCAACATTTCCAGCTGCAAACTCTGTACTTCTTTCTGGTGCTGGGCACGGAGCGCTACCAACTCTTTCATCAAGTCTTGCCGTGACGCTCGCATGTCCTCCAGCCTCAGCCTCAACTCACTTGTTTCTGCCTGCCACTTGCTGCACTCTCGGTCCAGCACTGACTTCTCCCTGTGGTAGAAAACAACCCATTACAACTCCATCATTCTGAAAAATCCTACACTTATTCACCTCAACAGCAATGCACAATGTATAATCTCTCTAGCAACCTTCTTGTACAAACCTACATTTCCATGATACTTCAAAACCAAATAGTCAGATCTCAGATTCTTTTCCCTAAACACTGTCACCATTATGAGCATTAAAAACTCAGAGGTTATTCTCAATGACTGGGATAATATTTGAAAAACATGAAAGAAAACATCCTGAAAAAGAACCAAAATATCATGCACATACCCACTACATTCAATATTCCAGTGCATGTCTGGAATATATCAGGTGAAAGTAATAAAGACTGAACATCATTGAAAGAAAGATTAGATTATACATGTGTGGAGGCTGCATGAATATGATTGAAGCCTTGTAAAGTATATCATGACAAGGTACACACACACACACACACACACACACACACACACACACACACACACACACACACACACACACACACACACACACACTGGCCATATACATTTGTAGAAAGGCATGACAGCAAACACTGGTCTGCTTGTCCCTCCAGAATAAGACTAATTGACTCACAATGCCAAGCCATCTCATTTATGTACTTATAACAAAGAAGTCAACAGAGGCAGGCTCTCAACACCTTACTGGCCATCACAGACATGCAAATATGAGTAATGATGAATACTAAAAAGAAGAGGTAGATGTGATGATGTGGGTGACATTAGTCATTGCTTGTGTTACTTACTCTCTCTCTGCCTGTATGGTCTTGGTGGCCTCATCCAGCCTCAGCTTGAGCATTGTCACCTGCTGCTCCAGACTCTCCTGCTCAGGCGTGATACCAGAGTCATCCAGCAAGGAGCCCCCACACCCTCCCATGCCGCCTCCTCCACTAGTCCTCTTGCTCCCACACCGAACCTCACGCCCGCTCACACCCTCCCAAGGACGCCCTGCCTCTTCAAAGAGTCCCTCGCTGCACTCACTCCCTCCACACACCTCGCTGGTTGGGTCGGAGACGGCCGATATCCGAGGATTGAGGACATGGCAGGGGGTGGTATCCGGCAGCGGGTCAGACATGGTGGAGATGCGGTGGGACGGGGACGGCTGGCTGCTGCTGTTACTGCTGCCTCCTGCTGCCTCTCGCATGGCTTGCTCCTGCTGCTGTTGATGCTGCTGAGCATGAATCAGCTTCTCCTCCACGTCATTCTCCCGCTGAGGTGGAGGATGGTGATGATGGTGGTGGTGGTGGTGGTGGTGGCAGGTTCCTGAGTCCTCCTGCACTGCAGTGTCCTGAAGGTACTCATCACAGATAAGGTCCTTCACTTCCCTCCCTGCACGACACTTCTCACTGAGCCGTGTGGCTTCACTGGGCTTGTGGACAAACACCGACACATTTTCCACTCCCCCACTCAGGGTGAGAGTTTTCCCTTCCCCATCCACCCCTTCCTCACCATTGCCCATTGCTTCACTGGCCTGGTGCAGGCCACGTGAGCCAAAGATTTCCTCCAGGAGGCTGAAGTTTGTGTTCTTGGCATCACGAATAAACTGCATTTCATCAGTGGAAAGCTTCTCTGCCTCTGGATGAGTGAGTGGCCGCAGGGGAACGCTGCCGTCTCTTTCTGGTGAATCTCGCAGGTGTGTACCCTGGTGTGGGTGTGGATGCAAGACACCACCAGTAAATATAAGGAACAAGATTACCTTAGCACCGATAATAATGATAACATCAAACACACTACTCTTACTTATAATATATATGCCACTCAAGAGGACTAACAGTTAATAATAATACACATCTGTTAGTAAGGCAGAAATATTGTTAATCTGTTGCTAGAATTGCAAAACCACACTTAAAAACCAGCTTTACTTCAACTAGAGCCTTTTGAAATGTCTAAGTATGACATAGAAGGGTTCAGGATATGATATGATCTCTCTCTCTCTCTCTCTCTCTCTCTCACCTGACTCCTGGGGTCCTCTTGCTGTTCCAGAGAGGGATCTTTTCTTGGACACACCATGTGATAAGTTTTACTAAGGTGACTCATCTGTGCTTCCATGTCATTTTTTTCCCTCTTGAGAGCGCTGTTTTCCCTCTGAGACACTTCCAGGCGGCCACGAAGAATCCTCACTTCTTCCCGAGCCTTATTGCGCTCACTCCTCACCTGTCAAAAAAACTTGTGTAAATGCAATGATGATCATGACATGGTATTAGATTGTGTCAGAGGCATCACCTGTTCATTCTGTCACTTAACACATGCAAACATGACAACAGTCTCCCAGCAATGCTCTTACCCAATGGTTGGCAAGTGAATTATTTTTTCTTAGGAGTGTATCTAACCTCTTGGTCCACATTTGCAAGACTTCAGATGATTAGTAATCATCAAATCCATTATCTTCTATCCATCTTCAAGTATATTGGTATTCTAAGTGTGCAAAATTTTGTATTAGTAACACTTGTAAAATGTATTACAGAGAGAGAGAGAGAGAGAGAGAGAGAGAGAGAGAGAGAGAGAGAGAGAGAGAGAGAGAGAGAGAGAGAGAGAGAGAGAGAGAGAGAGAGAGAGAGAGAGAGAGAGAGAGATGGGTAGTTGATGTACAATACCTTGCTCCACTTCTCTCTCCAGTTAGCAGTGCAGTCTGACCACCACCGCATTGTCTTTTCCATCTGTGTGGCTCTGGCTCTTGCCTCCTCCAGCTCCCGCTGCATCATTTCCTGCACAAGAAAGCAGGACACGGTTAGTTATTGCCATAAGGAAAGATTCCAAGAGGACCAGTATTCTATGTTTTCTTTGCCAATTCTTCCTCTCCTCTTAAGCGCCAACTTTACACAGGGACGGCTTATTCATCTGTGCATGGAAGTGGTTCTATATTATGGAGAGCTTCAAAGCTATACCCAGTTACAATATGCAAATGAAATGTAAAGCCTTGTTCACCTCACTGTATCTCCTTTAACTGCCACACAGCCACACTCTGCACTAAAGCTACATCCCTTACTGTCTTTGTTATTTTCAAGGATTCAATGCTTTCCCTTAAATCTCACTCTCTCTGCATCCCTCTACTCCAATCTTTATTCAACATCATTACAAATTACTTGTTTTAAATGAATTTCTCACTCCTTTTTTTTTTTTTTTTTATTAAACTCTTGTTATCTATTCTCCATTTAGTTTTCTGATCAATTTCTTGACTGTCCTATTTCAAAATTTACATTCATTTCTCCTCCTCACTTAAATTTCAATGGGTACACTATTTTTTTGTAACAATTTCTTTTCTATTCTCTTTTCTTTTATGGTTAGTCATCTACTGTGCATTTCTGTTTGTCTTCCTTCCAAGCATCTTGCAACTCACCATTCTGATTGCTACTACAGTCACCATATCTGAACACAATACCTCCTCAAAGTGTTGGCCAAGTGTTTCCTCTCACTCTTGCCAACCTTTCTCATACCTCTCTAATCTCCTCCTTTTTGTCTATCCTCTCACAAATCAAAGTGATTCACCTCTCTTTTCTCCCATTCTTGCCATGCTGCCATTCACTTCTTATTTCTATCTTTTCTATAACAGTGTAGTGGTCTGACCTTGCTCACTCACTACCTCAGCACTCTAAACATCTTTCCCTGATCTCTCATCCACTGCCATGTAAACTATCAAACTGTTCTGTTTCTCAATACTAGATATGTAAATGAATGAAAAGAGAAAGTATACAATATATAAAACATTAAGATAGATTGATCAATTGATAGATAAAAGCAATATTAGATATTTACCTGTTTTTCATGCCAGTGATAGGGAAGAGGTATTGGCTCATGGGGGTGTGAGGGATGGGGATGAGGGTGGGCTCCAGGCAGAGAGGCTTGAGCCACCCGCCTCATAGAGCTGTTCCCAGACTCTGCCATCTTCACAACCTCCTGGAATATATAATTTTTGCTGCAAAACTAACACATGTACAGATAAACAGGTAACTATTCTCATTCAAACTGTTTTGTCTACAAAATAATGTTTTTTTTTTCATGCTCAACATTGATTCTGAAAAAAGATAAAAGAGGTGTTTAGTAAAAACAGTATTTCAAAGACAAACTTGCAACCATTAATTACTGAAAAAGACATTAATAGTGACTGATAATTCATATAAAGTTTCAAACCAACGCTGCCTTCCTGAGTCCGATGGCGGCCACCACCGGCTCAACACTTGGTCTCTTCTCACTAGTAATCTCAAATTGGAAGGCATATCCCAGCTAAGATGTTATAACACTTGGATAGAGTTATCAGATGACTAGAGCAAGGATTGCCCAGTATACTCATGCATGAGATCTAACCCAACTTCAAACCAAATGCATGTGATGGGAGTGGTGCAGCCTTCAGGCCATGCTTACACCAAACTCTGGCTGGAATTCCACTTTTGGTTAATTATCTATTAACATAATTGTTTTTGAGTGAAAATTAAACTTTTCTACTAGATTTTGTGGTGTTTTGAATCTGATATTTCTTCTGGAAATTCACTAGTTTTCCAAAATTCATATGACCTTAGGCAAGGAGAAATTGGCAATATCCAATGAAGTAAACATTGGAATTAATCAAAACAGCAAACCTGCCACAAAAAACACAGTTATGCCTCAACAAGTACCTAACCTAATACACACTAACTAACCCAGGCAAAAACCTAACTCAAACCTAAAACCTGACCTAACTCAACCTAACCTAACCTAACATAATCTGGGGAAAATTTTTACAAACACGAATTTATACTAACACTTTTTTTTTCATGTACGTATGTCTTAAAGAGGAATAAAGAATAAAGAAAAAATATTTTGTGCAACATTAATGTAAATTGTCTTTCCAAGAGTGATAAAGGTTAGTGGAATGCATGTATTATGGTTAAGTGAAAGCATTTGATAAGGAAGTGAGTAAGAATTGCTTCCTTAGCACTGTCACTATAATCATGATGTCCTGGGTTTGTGCCAAGCAACATGGACTGTATTTGGTTTTCGTCCCAGAGCCGTACAGCTTTGCCGCTCCCCGAACTCAAAGTTGTTCACTGTTACACAAGTAAAAGGCAATGCAAGTAGTGTGTGACATCACATAGTTGGTGTTTAATGTACTACCTTGATGGCCTCGCACAGCGCTAAGGCAAAGCGGCAGGTGTGCACCACACACCTGTAGGCTGCAGGCACCACATTCCTCGCAGACTCGGTGTGGGAAGGTTACTCCTATAACCACTACTTTAGCGGGTGCAACTCTGCAGTGGCAGGTGCTGGCGCCACCAGCGAAGCGTGTGCAGGCGCCAGGCAGGGTAGGCAGCTTCCACGCAAGGCAAAGCAGCTTACAACACCGCTGGGCACTACTTACTCGCTACTCCTCCATTCTCACATCTTGGACTTTGTGGTGTGAACTGTGGAGTGTTGACAACTCCACCAGAGATTTCGGGGTCACACCAAAAATATTGTTTTCTGTAATCAATAGTAATATATAATCGAGTGCATCAAACAAAAAATGTAATTATGCAATTTTCCAAGCCACAAAAAAAATGACTCCTACGTATACACAACAATATGAGTGTGAATGTACTACCTAAGTTAATGCCCTGTCTTCACAACACCTACAAATCGTTAGGTCTTGATATTTGCATTGGTAATGAAAATTAAAATTTACTACATGGACCACTAATGCAAGTAAACGAAGTGAGTGAAGTCATGCAGTAGCAAGGCATTCCGTGAACCGAGAGCCTGGCTGGCGGTGTAGCAGGCCCGACGTCACCTGTACACCACCACCACCACCCTCCAGCCACCGGCAGCCGGCTAACCACAGCCTCGCTCCTGCCTCCCTCCTTCCCTCCCTTCCTCCTTTGCCTCTAGTAAATAAATATCTTGAGTCTGTTCCATGGAGCCTCATACTATTTCACCAAGCTATTGGTACTCGAGAAGGATGGCCAGTGGTTGTCCCTATGCAAGGAAAGGTTACATATGCGTTTAGTTTATCAAATGTCGAGAGGGAGACAAATCTTGAAATATATTTAGTTATCAAGGGACACCTCGTGTATAATGAAATCTAGCCATGTCCACAAAGAAACACACCGACTCCCATCCCTTCTCCTTAGTACAAGTAGCTTCGTATGTCTTGCAACGTGTTTATTACTGCAGAGGCAGCACACACACACACACACACACACACACACACACACACACACTCTCTCTCTCTCTCTGATGTTCAGGCAGAGTATTATTATGTAGAGAGAGAGAGAGAGAGAGAGAGAGAGAGAGAGAGAGAGAGAGAGAGAGAGAGAGAGAATGAAAGGATCGGACTTCACAAGTTTATCGTGACTATTTTCTGCCCCGCCCAGCCAACTTCTCTATTCCCCTCGGCAGGAAAAGGATTCAATCATTAAAATGAAGACCGCGTTGTTAATTCTAAATTCTAAATTCATTACGATACAACACCCGCATGGTAACCCCTCGTCACTCTTTCCTCCACTGGAGCAACTCTCTGTCTAATGTCTGCTGCTCATTGTTTCTATTTAGAAGCTCGATTTCTTCTTATACACTGAAAAAGATATCAGTTTTGTTATTATGAAAATCTCACAGATAATTCGAGATTAGAGAATTACATAGCTCTCAACTAAGGCAATTAGCTGTCTCGCGCTGCGACAAGTAAACCCCCATCACCTCTGCTCAGCCAACCTTCTCTGGGCCTCGCCGCTCGCTGCCTCTCCCTTATATATTTCTTAATTATCCATTAATGTATATGGCAACTCTTAAGCACAACAAATTATACCTCAATCTGAGACAAGGCGGAGAAGCTTCCCAAGGCTGTGCAAGGCTCCCCTGTGTCGCGACCCTCGTCTTCTCGGCATTCAAGCAACGATTCTGAGAGAACTGAGGCTTTCTATTGTAGAGGAGAGCTCCTGAAGAAAATATTTACTGGATCCTGACGAAAATCAGGATTTATAAGCTCGGTCTCAGCTAGATAATGGTTCCAGACGAAGACATAGGTTCACACACACACACACACACACACACACACACACACACACACACACACACACACTCGAATCCCGGCGCGGCGAGGCAAATGGGCAAGCCTCTTAATGTGTAGCCCCTGTTCACCTAGCAGTAAATAGGTACGGGATGTAACTCGAGGGGCTGTGGCCTCGCTTTCCGGTGTGTGGAGTGTGTTGTGGTCTCAGTCTTATCCGAAGATCGGTCTATGAGCTCTGAGCTCGCTCCGTAATGGGGAAGACTGGCTGGGTGACCAGCAGAAAACCGAGGTGAATTACACACACACACACACACACACACACACACACACACACACACACACACACAGAGAGAGAGAGAGAGAGAGAGAGAGAGAGAGAGAGAGAGAGAGAGAGAGAGAGAGAGAGAGAGAGAGAGAGAGAGAGAGAGAGAGAGAGAGAGAGAGAGAGAGAGAGAGAGAGAGAACTTTCAGCACAGATCTGAGGGAATAATTTTAAAGTTTTAGTTCAAGATTGCAAGGAAAATAATGTTAAGTGGCAATGAGTATGGATATGGGCAGTCTGTAACGACGCCAGAGTCAAGATGGGGATCTGAGTAGGCATACAGTATTCAGATTTCATGCATCCTTGGGAAACTTTCCTGTATTTCAGTCCCCGGTGCTGGGGTAAAGAAAACGAATTTTTGCCGTCGTAGAGAATGGATTGCCACACAAAATGCTTAATTTCAAGGATGACGATATAATTTCTGGTGCAGATAAAACTCTTCACATACACTTAATCTGGAAACAGGAGGCCTATTAAGATAAATATAATGGGTGTTGCTGGTACAAGGCATTCACTAAACCAGCGAGTAAAGGACAAAGAAATGCGAGGGAATGGTAGTAACGTTTACAATGTTTCGGTGGTGGCGGGCAGGCAAGTATCGACCAGGAACAGCAGCAGCAGCAGCGACCGCCGTTGGCTAGTGAGTTAGTGTGTGGTGGTTACCTCGCACGGCGGCTGGCACTTCCCACTGTCCGCCACGCTGTCTACCACTCGTCAAGTCTCTTCCTCTTCCTCCTCCTCTCCTCTCTCTTCCTCTCTTTCTTTTCTATATTCCTTTCCATCTACTATTCTTCCGCTTTCGAAGTCGTACCAGCTAGTGCCAGAATCTTCTTCAGGAATCTCTGCTGAGGCTGCTGCATCAAGCTACACCTTTGACAACAGCCAGCAAAACTCTCACGCTACGTGGTCTGAGCCCCAGTCTCTGTCGTCGTCAGGAGAGCTGCAATCCTTCACTGCCTCTGCCCGACCACGGAGGCTGTCCTCGAAAAGTCCCACCTCGGACAAACGTCCACGGAGTGCCTCCGTGCCCCAGTCACCCTCCGCTCTCTTTCCTAGAGACGTGGGAGAACCCGAAGACACCCTGGAGTACTTCCCACGCAGTGTATCACTCCCGGAGGCCTCACTAGAGGAGCACGTGTGGGAGGAGAGTGGTGCAGCCAACTCGTCGTGGAACAGATTGCTGCTGGCTAGGTCACCCTCCTCCTTCGTCTCCCTCTCTGGCTCACCCTCTTACGTATCACTGGACTCCAGTCCCCCCACATCGCCGCCGTCCTCTCCTAATCGCTCCCAAAGTTTCAACATGCCTCGGCCGCTGGCTCAGAATGTCCTCATGCGGCCTCTGGTGGCTCTGGCCCTGCCTGGCATGTATCTCGTCTATAAGTATAACCAGTACAAGAGACAGCAGCAGGAGGCCAACCGGCGGAAGGCAGCGGAGAGGGAGCTCGTGCAGCTGCATCACAAGATCGTAAGTACATACATAGCCTACATCTACTAGCTCTCTCTCTCTCTCTCTCTCTCTCTCTCTCTCTCTCTCTTGTGTTTTGTGTGTCGATGACAGTACAGTGAATGAGTGATGAAGGCAGAATGGAGGGTGGGGCATACCTCCACTGATCTGACTCCTATGTGACACTAACCTAGTATTGCTAAGTTGTTATGTAAGTGCTGAGTGAGCGAGAAACTTCAGATCTAATCTAAAGATACAATTGTCACACACACACACACACACACACACACACACACACACACACACACACACACACACACACACACACACGGCCCGGTAGCTCAGTGGTTAGAGCATTGGCTTCACAAGCCAGAGGACCGGGGTTCGATTCCCCAGCCGGGTGGAGATATTTGGGTGTGTCTCCTTAAACGTGTAGCCCCTGTTCACCTAGCAGTGAGTAGGTACGGGATGTAAATCGAGGAGTTGTGACCTTGTTGTCCCGGTGTGTGGTGTGTGCCTGGTCTCAGACCTATCCGAAGATCGGAAATAATGAGCTCTGAGCTCGTTCCGTAGGGTAACGTCTGGCTGTCTCGTCAGAGACTGCAGCAGATCAAACAGTGAATTACACACACACACACACACACACACACACACACACACACACACTAGTTCAATGGTTAGAGCACTGGCTTCACAAGCCAGAGGACCGGGGTTCGATTCCCCGGCTGGATGGAGATATTTGGGTGTGTCTCCTTTCACGTGTAGCCCCTGTTCACCTAGCAGTGAGTAGGTTCGGGATGTAAATCGAGGAGTTGTGACCTTGTTGTCCCGATGTGTGGTGTGTGCCTGGTCTCAGGCCTATCCGAAGATCGGAAATAATGAGCTCTGAGCTCGTTCCGTAGGGTAACATCTGGCTGTCTCGTCAGAGACTGCAGCAGATCAAACAGTGAAACACACACACACACACACACACACACACACACACACACACACACACACACACACAC
>NC_059303.1:12867859-12870359 GCF_017591435.1 Portunus trituberculatus | reverse complement strand
CAATATTGAAGATGTGCTCAGAGGAACAGGATACGGTGCTGAGAGAGAGAGAGAGAGAGAGAGAGAGAGAGAGAGAGAGAGAGAGAGAGAGAGAGAGAGAGAGAAAAAATTGTCTCTCTTCTCTCTCTCTCTCTCTCTCTCTCTCTTTATGAGAATGAATGGTGCTATTTCATAAAGCAAACATCTTTTCAAAGGTACTAACCAAAGAGAGAGAGAGAGAGAGAGAGAGAGAGAGAGAGAGAGAGAGAGAGAGAGAGAGAGAGAGAGAGAGAGAGAGAGAGAGAGAGAGAGAGAGAGAGAGAGAGAGAGAGAGAGAGAGAGAGAGAGAGAGAGAGAGAGGAGATTGGGGGCGCAGCATATCGTAAGATTGATTAGTCTGTTAGCATGTGTGTGTGTGTGTATGTGTGTGTCACCTTGGATAATCATGGCTGGTAAACCGTTCTTTGTCGATATCCTCCTTTGTTATCTCCCCTAAACCCCCCCCCCCGCTCTCTTTCTCTCTCCCTCTCTCTCCTCGACCCAGTCCCTCCCCGTCGTGTGGCCTCGCCTCGGGAAGCAAACATGGGAGTCAAGTAGTCGTGAATGGAGAGGTTTCAAGTCCTCATTGTCACACACACAAAACACTGGACACAACCTTGCAACCCAGCCGTGTGTGTGTGTGTGTGTGTGTGTGTGTGTGTGTGTGTGTGTGTGTGTGTGTGTGTGTGTGTGTGTGTGTGTGTGTGTGTGTTCATGAAGCTGAAAAGAGGCCCACTAAAGATGTCAGTCCTTAAAGAACTCAGTCAAAAGGATCAGTTCATATAAGAAGTATCTTGAGACCTCGCTCTGGGAACACTTCAAATCAAGTGTAGGTGAGAAAGAAATGGTAAATAAATAAAACACATGAGGAGACAGACAGACGGATATGAAAGATTACAAATATTCCGATAAGAATCATTTAAGCGGCAAAGAGTAGCGACAAGAGCATTTATATCTCTCCATCCTTTCCTCATTACATTTCACCTCCACCATGAAGAGAAGGGTGTGGGGCTTTTCTTTTCACACAGCAGGCTTTCATATTTACAAGAAGAGTTTGTTTCCTTGCTCGTATGCCTGGCTCTTCTGTGACGCCTTTCAACTATTGCGGCAACCATTCGCCGGGAAACACTTACTGAAAACTATGCACCTTAACACACTTCTGAACCAAAGGAGCTGAGACAGAGAGAGAGAGAGAGAGAGAGAGAGAGAGAGAGAGAGAGAGAGAGAGAGAGAGAGAGAGAGAGAGAGTTTCACAAAATAAAAGCAGACAGACTGGTGAAATAAATGGGTCACTCACCCCCACCCACACACACACACACACACACACACACACACACACACACACACACACACACACACACACACACCATTACCAGCACTTCTCTCATTAACACCACCACCATCAACACCATTATTGTCCCTTCCACAAAAACACAAACACACAAACACTCACACCCATAACTCATATCACCCCTGAACACCCCACATACCGCAAACCATCATCTACACATCACCACCACCACCAGCACCAGCATCACCCTTCATCTTCCCCTCTAAGACATTACGACGCAGCAGGTGACGTCATAAACAGGAGTAAGAAGCCTACACGTTACGGTTATCCCGTCACAGCCACTCTTTCCCCAATCCCTCCTCTCCGCCTTGCCCGTGACGTAGCTAAGGCGCCGACGGGATCGATATGGCAATGGGAACCAATTGGAAGCCCGCTGATGACGTCACAAAGCTCGCGTTGGCCAATAGTAAAGCGAGAACTGACGTCACAGATCTCCCTGCAATCGATCTAATGACGAGGCGCCCACACTGCGTACGTACATCAGCCAATCCCCACACGCGGAGATGAGACTTGAGAGAGACAGAGTGAGAGTATAAGATGAGAGAGAGAGAGAGAGAGAGAGAGAGAGAGAGAGAGAGAGAGAGAGAGAGAGAGAGAGAGAGAGAGAGAGAGAGAGAGAGAGAGAGAACACATGAGATAAGCGGGACATGCATGGGAGAGATGGGAAGTAGAAACAAGAACATAGACAGACGAGACAGAAGAGAGTGGAAGAAGGAGAGGGAGAGGGAGGAGAGCGAGAGGGAGAGGGAAAAGGGGGAGGGTTTGTGACGTCATACCCTTTACCCACATTCCTCCATCTCTGACTCACCTCTCCTTTCCAGCACACCTTTATGAAAACCACCACTTTTACTCATTTACCTGTTGTCTTTCCAAGTGGTGACGCTGATGGTGCATTGGCTGATGGTGATGGTGAAGGTGGTGGTGGTGGTGGTGGTGACATGATCTAAATTTCGCAAGCATTGGTGTGGTGGTGACATGACCTAGCTTGAATGGAAGGGTGTTTGGGACCATTGCCTACAGTACATCAATATCAAATGTGTACCACAAAAAACTACAAAATGCCATCAACTCTATTTTTTTTTTTTCCTGAGGTTTTCTACGTTCTTTCTGCTGAGTAATATTTTTTGTCAT
>NC_059303.1:12852859-12862859 GCF_017591435.1 Portunus trituberculatus | reverse complement strand
AGAGAGAAGCAGTGGTGAATAGCCCTGGAATGGAGGTCTAAGATGCGAGCTAAACAGTATAATGTCTCTTCTAACATGTACTTGTGGGTGTGGTCGTGTCCGCGGCAGGTTTGTCCAATGTGAGCAGCGCCAGCTCCAGCAGTGGCGGCAGCTACCGCAGTGGCGTCAGGGAGGCCAAGCTAAGCCGCCCCGTCACGCTGTACTCCAGCAAGCGGATCCCCGCGGGCAAGAAAGTGCGATACACGGTGAGTCTGTTTGGATTTCAGGGGAATCTGTTGCCTGAGAATGTTCGTACTGTGAGTAGCCTGTTGTACATATTATATATATATATATATATATATATATATATATATATATATATATATATATATATATATATATATATATATATATATATATATATATATATATATATATATATATATATATATATATATATATATATATATATATATATATATATATATATATATATATATATATATATATATATATATATATATATATATATATATATATATATATATATATATATATATATATATATATATATATATATATATATATATATATATATATATATATATATATATATATATATATATATATATATATATATATATATATATATATATATATATATATATATATATATATATATATATATATATATATATATATATATATATATATATATATATATATATATATATATATATATATATATATATATATATATATATATATATATATATATATATATATATATATATATATATATATATATATATATATATATATATATATATATATATATATATATATATATATATATATATATATATATATATATATATATATATATATATATATATATATATATATATATATATATATATATATATATATATATATATATATATATATATATATATATATATATATATATATATATATATACAATAAATAAAATGAAAACAAAAGATGTTTCTCCCAGTTATGAGACGGACATTAGTGTGTAAATTTGGCGGTAATTTATGTCATGGCGTAATATTCCCTTAACAAAGGAAAGCCACACATGGCCAGCGGCAATCCTTCCCTTTAGGTTTAGGGTGTGCATACTTTACACGAGTCTGTCCTATAGACGCCGTTCTCTGCGGCAGGTGTCGAGCAAGAGTGGCGCCCGCAGCAAGGAGCCGCTCAAGGGAGGGCTGCCGCAGATCAGGATTGATGAGTACCACGAACCAGCGTGTCGCCCTCCCCCAGTGTCCAGGCCTCCCAGGGTCCACATAAGGAGAACAAAGTGGCTCCACAGGTAAACTTTCCCGGTTAATGGGGGGGGGGGCAGGGCCAGGGACAGGGCAAAGGGAAGGAGAAAGTGCATTGGCTTAGCAGGATAGCGGGACAGTGGGACATGGCTTAGTGCTGTGGGGCTTGTAATAACTACTGTATGTAGCACATCAACAATGCTCGTGACTAACACAATGGCCATGCTTGCAGGAGGCGCTGGGGCGGTTGCCCACCATCAAGGAATACACGGAGTTCATCACGGAGAAGGAGATGGAGAAGGAAAAATCATCGTCAACTAGAATAAGGTGGGCCCCGCCTTTCCTCGCCGCCACTCACTTCCTGGGTCACTCCCCCAGTTTGAGACATAAAGGCCGCCTTGGTGGCCAGAATATCATAATACATAGTGTGTGTCACCTACGAACACTGTTGCAGCCTAGATACATCTGTTCCATAGTATATCACAGTCAATATATATATATATATATATATATATATATATATATATATATATATATATATATATATATATATATATATATATATATATATATATATATATATATATATATATATATATATATATATATATATATATATATATATATATATATATATATATATATATATATATATAAGGCTTTTGCCAGCAGGCTTGAGCAAATCTATCATGATCATGTGTTATTCCATAGCATATAAGGAACCCTTTATAACAGTAAGACTGGGGTGCTTCCTATAAAACATAAAATCCCCTGGGGTATTCCATAGCTTGTAAGGTGATGATGATGATGATGATGATGATGATGATGATAACAATGTGATACCACCGTTTGCTGTTCAGTGACTCAACAAACTCTCCTTGTGGCCTTACGCAGGGCTTTGTAAGAAATGGAAGGCGAGGGGGAGAGTGAGAGGGGGTAACTGCAGCAAACCGTATCAACCAACTGTTTTAAGGAGGAGTTAAAGAGTCACCCGAAGAGTTAAGTGATTGGTGGGGGCCTACTAAGTGTTGAGTGTTGGAAGGGTTCGCCTCTACACTACTATTATCTCTGTGAAAACTCTCATATCTGATGCTGCTTGTGTCTCATAACGGCTCATGATTGTCGTGTTTCACTACTTACTACTTGTAGGCTAACACTGGCTGCACAGTTTTAACCTTCCATCGTCTCTCTCTTTGCCACCTTCACTACACACTTACCTGACAGCTTCGTTAACTAACTCCCCCGCCCCCAGACGTAGCCACTAGCGCAGCGGCCCAACAGTGTGGGTGGCACCTCCGTCAGGCACCATCCTCCCCAGCCCTGGCTCCCCGCGGCCCGCACGCTCCACGCTCCACGCCTCACGTTTCACGCCCGCTAGGCCTTCCTTCTCAGAAACAAAATCCAACATCCTTTAGACATCCATTACTATTTTACTTGATGTGTCCTCGTTTTGATCACTTCAACTTCACAACCAGGAAAAACTGATTTTTTTATAATTTTTGTGACGCCATAAACCTATTTTATGCAACAATCAGTCTAACAACGATTGGCATTCAAACATTCATAACATTCAATATTTTCCAGAATTCTTCCTTCGCCTTGCACAGTGCACGGGAATAAAGGAAAGCTTCTTTTACCAAACAATAACAAAACCTGGCGCGGTTTGATTTATTCATTAAGTTTTATACGGCACAATAACAGGTCCTTAAGATGCCGTTGTGTGGTGGACGGGCGCCACACGAGGCCAGCGGCACTGTCTGACGAGCTATAGGGCAGTGTGCCGAGGCCTTGCGTGGCGCCGCCTGCTGACATAATGGCACACTCTGGGAGATCCTTCAGCCGTCATAGTAGAGACCTTCTAAACTCTAAAGTGTAAACAGAGTTGTGTTATCACCGAGGTCTGTGATTGGCTGGCAGCACTGGGCAGGGTGTTGTGTTTTGCCTTGCGCAATCGCCGAACACCTGACCAAAGGAATGCGTCTTATATTAGTGACCACGAGTGAGTGATGAGCAGTGCGGCGTGATTGCCTTCCTATTGACGGGTGGCGTGCGCTAGCGGATGGTGTGTGTGTGTGTGTGTGTGTGTGTGTGTGTGTGTGTGTGTGTGTGTGTGTGTGTGTGTGTGTGTGTGTGGGATAGTGGTGAGAGTGGGTATTGTACGAATGACGTGAGAAGAATGTGTGGCATGGCATTAAGTGAGGATAAAAGTCAAACACAGCGTTGCCTCATTTAAGGAAAGGCGAAGCTGTGTTGTCACGTGGACTCCGGTGATTCTCGCGGTGACAGCGTTTGCCAAACATAATATATCTATCTCTCAAAGTCACAATGAAGCAAGTGACATACGTCTGCCTCTTAGAGGGTCTCTACCATGGCCTCGCTCTCTGCGTTAACAAAGCGCTGCTGCTGTTACTCCGGCAGCGATGGCGGCGGTGGCGACGGCGGCGTGGTGCGCGGCGCGGCGCGGTGCGGGCGGCGGGAGCGGCAGGAGCCCATCCCACTCTCCACTGCCTCTTTCTGAAGAGGTGTTTCGCCCCGGCATGAGCATGACACTCTTGACTTAACCGTGTTGCGGCCACAGCATGAAGCAGGCTTCCCACACACTCCCCTTTCACCTACCTTGTTCTGGAATATAAATCAACACACTGTAGCGTCTATAAGTCTTTTAAAAAAATGCACTTTTTTCATAAATTAATGGAAATCATTTGTGCTGTTTTGCTGTGATAAGGATGTTTTTTTTTTCAAATTCTAGTATCCATGCACACTTTACACTTATTTTTCATATATCCTTTTTTGAATATATATATATATATATATATATATATATATATATATATATATATATATATATATATATATATATATATATATATATATATATATATATATATATATATATATATATATATATATATATATATATATATATATATATATATATATATATATATATATATATATATGCACACGACTCTATCTCCCCAGCTGACCCACGTGTTACTAGACCTTTGTTCACAGTTGTTGTTGAAGCACAAAGCATTTGAGGCGTTCCTCGTACCGGCGCTCTAGGACACTCCACCCTACTGTGCAGCGTGCGGCCCTCAGCTCCACCTCCTCAATACACTAAAAAGTCACCATCCCCTGTCTCCCTACTACTCGCCAGCCGCCAGCCACACCAGCCCTTGCCATCACACACCACCAAACACTCCACTAACGCCACACACAAGGCACTCACTCTGCCACTGCCACACACCACACCAGCCTGATCACTGCCACACCAACACTCGTGCTGCACACATACACATACACATACACACACACACACACACTCACACACCTGCACTGCACACCATAACACTAAGCGCGACACACAGCCTCATACGCACCACGCAGCCCACGCGCGCGCACACACACACACACACACACACACACACACACACACACACACTCTGTATACAGCACTACACAGCACAGCTCTGTACACAGCACTACACAGCACACATTGCCTTACACACATGCACGCGCTCACACACACACACACACACACACACACACACACACACACACACACACACACACAGTGGGGCAATATCAAAGCACACAATCCAGCAGAGGTAAAGGTCGGACAAACGCACACACACACACACACACACACACACACACACACACACACACACACACACACACACATCTCTGAGCTGATCCATGACGCGCCACTCACTCTCTCCCCTCCTGCAGGTGTGCCCAGAAGCTAGTGAGTCAGATCGAGCACCAGCACGGCGTCCCCGCTCGGTCTCACAGTCCCCGGCCCATCGCTTTCATCGCCCCGTCCTCAGCCAGGCCCTCTTCCGTGGCTGCCGCCGCGGGCACCCTAAGAGGCGGTAGAACCACAGGAGGCGGCGGTCTACAGGCCCACAAAATGTCCAGATCCCCATCGGCGTCACCGTCGGGAGCCTCCAGCACCAGAAGCACGCCGGACAAAGGGCGTCGAGGGTCGGCCAGTTCCTCAGCTTCCCTCAGGAGCAATGCATCCCTGGCCAGTGGCGCTTCCGTTAAGAGCAGTGCTTCTACTCTCAGCAACGCCTCCTACATGAGTGCCTCTTCGGTCAAGAGCGTGGCCTCCGCCAAGAGCGGGGCGTCGGTAAAGAGCGGGGCGTCGGTGAAGAGCGGGGCGTCGGCCAAGAGCGGGGCCTCGGTGAAGAGTGGCACGTCGGGCCGCAGCAGCACGTCCACCGTGAAGGCTGCCAAGGGCGGCTCCAGCCTCAAGAAGGAGCCAGAAAGCAAAGGCGTCAGGAGAAAAGATGCCAATGACAAGAAGCAAGAGACTAACGAAAAGAGACCCAAGCAAAACAAAGGGGAGAGTAAGATCAAGATGCTCAAGAAAAGGTTTGAAGGCAAGGAGTACATGAGACTCCAGTAACAACCAACCAACCAACCACTCCAGCACCGCCCGACCAACCAACCAACCGACCAACTGTTCCCACCAGCCCGCCCGGCCCCCGCCTTCCCTACGAGCCGTCTTCCTGTGCCGCCGCCCAGGGGACCCCCTACATATCTCCACAGTGTGTGTGTGTGTGTGTGTGTGTGTGTGTGTGTGTGTGTGTGTCCGCGAGCCTGTCCCGCCTCTGGGTTGCAGGGGCGGGGCGCTAATGCAGTGTAACATGCCTAGACAGCGAGCAGGGGATCACTCCATCCAATATCCCTTCAGTAATTTTTGACCAGGAATATTATCAACCTGTGGTGGCTGCACGCCCAACCCCCGCCTCCTGCCCCACGCCCGAGGGCAAGGCGGCGCTGGCGCTGCCCGCGACCGCCAAGCCCTCATCAGATACAAAGTTACACTCCTTCCATTAGCCTTAAGATTGACAGTCTCTGTGTGTTAGGACTTCCACGTATTTCTTCCTTATTCTAATCAAAACTTTGGCTTCACCTGCTGGACGCGGCGTCCGGTCGCCACGGCCGCGGCCGTTACGCGTTGTTACGCATATTACGACGTAACGTAGAGGTAGCTACGTGCCACCCGTCATCACTCCGGCACTGCTGCGGGTCTCGCCGGACCGCGGGGGGAGAGGGGCCCAACTGGCAGTGCAGGAATGCTGAGCAGCCTCCCCCCAGGGGTCCCCACGGAGCTAGCAGGCCGCCGGACGCTAGGGACGTGTCTCGCACACTGTACGTAACAGTATGTAGGTCTTGGCCTGGTGAGGTCGATGACTCCTTAGCTCAATAGTTCTCTAAGTCCTGCAGTCAAAAGATAGTAAATAGATTTCATGATACCAATCCTTTGATCATTCTTACCTAAACATTTGCATTGAACACGCTTGTTGTATTGCTCCCCCGTCCTCACGTCTTCCCGCGCCTGTAATATCTTTCCTCTCTCCTCTCTCTCATCCATATTTATATTAATAAAAATTATCACAGACCACACCTTACTTCCCTGCGCTATCTGGGGAGGGCTGAGTGCAGCGGGAGCTAAGCAGGCAACGAAGTAAGGGACAAGAGGTGGTCAGGTTTGTCCCCCACCAGATTTGTGAGACATATCCCTATACAACACCAAGACATGTGGCGCGGCTGGGTTTCCTCATGAGTAACACTGTATTGACAGATGTAGGACAACCATCGCTCTAGATGGAAAGAGTTCATTCTTGACAGCACAGCAGCAGCAGTAGGTGAGTCTAACGTAGTTAGTCTAGAAGCAAATGTATGCAAATCACATTAACTGATGCTTGTATATATGTAAGAATTCTATGGATTACTGCACAAACTATATACAGCCCTGTGCTGCTAGTGCTCACTGAGGTGTCCCGCAGTGTGTGAGGAACAGACCCATATACAAGTACAAACTTATGTGATTTGCCTTTCTATGTTTTTTTCAAAAGTGCAGGACATCCCGTGAGTTAAGGTACAGTACATACTTTGGGATTCGACACCAAGAAATTCTAAGTCTAAAATATTCTATATACATATACATATGCTTTACTTTACGAGAAATTAAAATTTGAAGTTCGTTGGTTTTAGTCCCGGTATCTATCACATATGATGCTCTCTAGAACGTCAGCCAGGTGAACGCAACTTCCCACAGCAGTAACCTCCCAATAAACAGCGTAAACTCACGAGCGCTTTACCTCTGCACTAGCCACCCGCCCTGCCACCTCGAGCTGGCGTACTAAGATCGAGTTTAAGCTGTTTACTGGGAGGTTACTGCTGTGGTTGGGGCGCCACAGTGGGGAGTTGGGTTCACCTGGCTGGTGTTCTGGAGAGCATCAGTGGATACCGGAATTAAAACCAACGAACTTTAAATTTCAATCTCTCGCAAAATAAAGTATTTTCGACTTATAATTGGTATCGGATCCCAAATTATGTTCCTTAACACACCATTTATAAAAGCAGCGGCGGGCAGCGTCCTCACGTGGCGAGGAGCGGCCACGACAGCTGGTGGGCGGCGTCTGCCAGTATACACTCGGCCCACGCGTCACCCGAGCCGCTGCCTGCCTGCCTCCCTACCTCACAGGCTTCACCTGCCTGGTGAGGGTGGCATCACCCACAGGTCTTATAATTAGTGGCGCACCTGTCGCACCTTTATAAGGCAGCGAAGCTCTTCCTCGTCTTCTCCCAGCCTCACACTTGACAGGCGGGACAAGGTTCACCCTCGCGCTAGCTGGGAATTTCATACTGCTAGGCGAGGAGAGGAAAGCGAGGCGTACGCGGGTCTGCGGCTTAGAGAGCAAACACTAAGAGTGGATGGGCAAATCTTTCCTTTCGCCACCAGAACCAACTGGTCATTCCTCCATCTCCGTGGTCCATGTCTCGTTCCACGCCCGCGAAGGAAGGACAGACGCCGCCCGCCAGATGGGACGGAAGTGAGAATGCCCGAGGCGCGCTCGGGCAGGTCTGAGGAACACCTGGCGCCAGCAAGGAGCGAGTGGCCGACACGATGCAGCGCGGAAAAGGCTTACTACGTAATACGCAACACTTTTTCAGACTCCACATTGCTCGAAAAATGGTTAAAAGATAAGAAACGGAGCCAGGATCTACACACACACACACACACACACACACACACACACACACACACACACACACACACACACACACACACGGCCCGGTAGCTCAGTGGTTAGAGCGCTGGCTTCACAAGCCAGATGACCGGGGTTCGATTCCCCGGCCGGGTGGAGATATTTGGGTGTGTCTCCTTTCACGTGTAGCCCCTGTTCACCTAGCAGTGAGGGATGTAAATCGAGGAGTTGTGACCTTGTTGTCTCGGTGTGTGGTGTGTGCCTGGTCTCAGGCCTATCCGAAGATCGGAAATAATGAGCTCTGAGCTCGTTCCGTAGGGTAACGTCTGGCTGTCTCGTCAAAGACTGCAGCAGATCAAACAGTGAATTACACACACACACACACACACACACACACACACACACACACACACACACACAAACGAAAAAGAAGCAGAAGAAGAAAAAGGCACCAACCAAAGACGAGCTGGAGACCAAATGACCAGGAAAATTAAATAAATAAAAATAAACGAAATAGAAAAAATACACAAACTTGGAAAAAATAAACAAAAAAGCTAAACCACTCTTCATCACACAAAAACCACTCTTCATCACCACATACCACCACACACTACTACAACCACACAACACCACATCACACCACCGCAGCGCACGCCAACCACCACCAAACACCACCACAAACCATCGATCCGCCTGCCAACCACCACCACACCAACACACACTACCGCACGCCGAGCTGTACCACACAACACACACCACCACACACCAGGCAATGCAGTAGGAGCAAAAAAATATACATATATACATACATACATACATACATACATACAAACACCAATGACACACGACGTGTACTCAAGGGCGGGGCATAGCTGACCTTTCCAGAGACTCTCCTTAGTAAATGTGAGAAGGTCAACTTGCATTCTCCTCTCCCCTAACTCTCTCTCTCTCTCTCTCTCTCTCTCTCTCTCTCTCTCTCCCATATAATTTCTCCAATACTAAATTCTTCTCCCATTCTCCTTCCCCCGTCTTTATCCTTCTACAGTTACTTTCTTCTTTCCTTCTCTTCCTCCTCTCCAATCCTCCTCTCCTCTCGTTAGGGTTAATAATATGAAACTATTTATCGTTAATGAGAGAGAGAGAGAGAGAGAGAGAGAGAGAGAGAGAGAGAGAGAGAGAGAGAGAGAGAGAGAGAGAGAGAGAGAGAGAGAGAGAGATTACATGACAGTCACATCCATAACTTGTTCTCACGATAACACACACACACACACACACACACACACACACACACACACACACACACACACACACACACACACACACACACACACACACACACACACCGTAAAGATAAAGCTCCTTAATTAATATGACATAACCAAGCCTGTTTCATCAATGTGTGGGAGGATTATGGCAAGTTTTGTTAAGGAAATGTTTTTACGTTGGAAAAAGGAAAAAAAAAAGAACTGAGAGAAATTTACCGGAAGGGAACTCATGTGTGTGTGTGTGTGTGTGTGTGTGTGTGTGTGTGTGTGTGTGTGTGTGTGTGTGTGTGTGTGTGTTGAAGCAGCCCCTTTAATTCCCTTATTCCACTTAAACCATTCCCAAAGTGGATCAGCAGTCCCATACCTTCATTATTCATCCCCGCCTGCCCCCGCCCCCGCCCCGCCAGCCCTGTCATTAGTGAGAGGGAGATAAAAACTTTATTTAGTGCGAGGAGAA
>NC_059303.1:12840359-12847859 GCF_017591435.1 Portunus trituberculatus | reverse complement strand
GGTAAGCGAAGAGGACAGATTGAGGGAGGGAGGAAAGGAGGGAAGGTATGAGGGAGAGGTAGGAGGGAGGGAGGGAGGAAGGAATGAGCAGGTGGCCGGAGATGTGCGTGGGTGGTGATCGTGGGAACCAGCGGGCCGTGAACAAGTGAGGCGAGGCGACAGCAACACACCAGCCACACAACACCACCTGTTCTACCCTCACTCCGTTTCAATACCACCGTAGCAACACCACTCAAGTCCTCTGTGTCTGAAATACTGAAAGACGCACAGAAAGACACACACTAAATGTTCCTATGTTCCTCCACTCATGTAATTGTGAAACACGGGGATAGTCTATAAGCTCTGAGGGTTGTCATTCTTCGGTCATCTCTAGGTAGTGCTCCTTGTCCACCAATAAACAAGTGAAGCCTTCCTTGTGACGCCAACACTGCTGTCATCATATATTTTCTTCTTTTTCTCGTAATTGCTTCAGTCGCTTTTCTTGGATGGCTCATTGTTCCTTCCATCGACGCACACGCACACACACATTCCTAAGTTATTCAAACCATGAGCAATTCCTAAACTCACTAGTTACTCGTTAGTTCTTCTCTGACAAGCAAAGTCACACGCAAATGAATAAATAATGGAGCTTTTTTTTTTTTTCAATTCAAACACTGACCTGCTGCGCACCACTCACCCCCGCAATCAAGCTTCCTTCCCCCATCCAGCAGCAGGTACAACACGCACGAGCGCCATATTACCCTTAATCCCCCAAGACCCCTTCCCCCGAGCAGGTAGCGTCAGGTGAGGTGCACGCGGCGCCACGTGCAGGCAACACGTGGCCACGCGTGCCTGGACTCCCATCGCCGGCCGCCACACTCCCACGCCCCTCCCTCCCTGCCTCTTTCTGTGCTTATTCCTCACTTCCTTCCTCTCGCGACAGCCTCCGCAGTAGTGGTGGTGATGGCGGGCAAGTGTTATGGTGATTGAACTACGAGGAACACGCCAGTCACTTCAAACACTGATGGGGGGGAGGGTGTACAGGGGCCAGCAGCCAGAGCGCCACACACCACACGCCATTACAGCCTCGCGTCATCAGGTATGCAAAGCCGCCTCTGCCACCGCCAGCCAGGCCTCGCGCTGATAACATCTGTGCCTCGACGCGGCGCCTCCCCACCTGCCCTCCCCGCCGCCCTGGCACACATTCCTCCACCCCTCCTTCAGTAGCCTTTCTCCAGTAGTACTCCTCCGCATGTCACATCCACAAAACTGTAAACTGATTCTATAGTAGACATGTGTGTGTGTTGGGGGGGGGGGGGCATTCAGCCACTTTTACACACTTTAAGTAAAACTCTCTCTCTCTCTCTCTCTCTCTCTCTCTCTCTCTGTTCCTCCATTGCTGCCTCCTCCCCCATTCTTGGAGGAGGTCATTACGAGGCATTATACGCCACGCCGCGTCCGTCTCTGTCACCGTTCGTTTGTTTATCTGCCTGTCCTGACCATCCCGTCCTGCTCCTTCCTCGCTCTTGTCTCGCCTTCTCCATTCACCGTACCTTCCTCCCCCTTCACTCCACTGGCCAGCTTTTTGCACCGCAGGCGAGGAAGTGGCTGCTGGGGAGTACGAGTAGGGAGCAGCGCAGTCTGAGGGTGGAGCGGGGAGGTGGAGCGAGGTTTGAAACGGGCTGAAGCTTGTGGGTGTGGCCCTGAGTACAGACTACAGAGGCTACCATTGTGTAAGTAACATAGTACATACTCACAGTTACTCGGTATACAATAGGTGCTCTCTCTCTCTCTCTCTCTCTCTCTCTCTCTCTCTCTCTCTCTCTCTCTCTCTCTCTCACATCTCAAGAACTTAATCATTTTCCATTATAAGTTTCACAATGCAGATAGACCAGTTCGCTCAGCCCCGCCCCGCCCCGCCAAGCTACTTTTTGTGTGCCCAGACCGGAGGGAATGAGAGCAGTGGCCCGTTACTGGTGGTGGTGGTGGTGGCGATGGCGGTGGTGGCAAGAACTTTAATCTACCCCTTCCAAGCCCCCTCAGGTGACGCCAGCTTGTATCCTGCCTTGCTAACAACACAAAAGCTTCTCCAGTGCAATTGATATGCTGCGTGGAAAGCTTAGGGCGCATCTACTGACTCTTTACTTCATCACATTACACTCCAGCTTATCCTTGTGTTCCAATCCCTTTAATATTACTTAAGGTTGCCATGCTGTACACTAGTTTGGATGCAAGGGCTAACCAGTATTCTCAATCATTCACCATTGTTCTGTCTACTTCTCTGATGCAGGAGTTAACCAGTACTCTCAGTCATTCACCAGTATTCTATCCACTTCCCTGATGCAAGAGTTAACCAGTACTTTCAATCATTCATCACTATTTTGTTATTAGCCTTTGTACGCCGCAGAGATCGCCACCCATCTTTTTTCCTTTAACCCTTTCAATAGTGAGACGCATTCTTTCCTTGATTGTTGGGTATGATTAGACGATTCTATTTGTACTAGGAAGGGTCTATGGAGGTCAAAATATTAGTCAGAGTCTTCACTATTCTAACCCCCACATACGTTTCTGAAGCTCTATAAAATCACCACATAGTAAGCAGAATGAATATGCGTCATAGCACTGAAGTGCTATCTATGCTTGCTATGCGGTACACTAGTTTGGTTAGCTTCTGTACGCCGGGAAGATCACCACCCATTTTCTTTTTCTTTAAGGTCACTTCATGTCACTCTAGGTCACCTCAGAACGCCTTATATCATTTAATTCTATTCCTTGTCATGCCGGCGGTGTGAGATCAGTCTGGTCATCCTAAATTAAATAGCCTTGGTGCAGTGGAACCATGCGTGCTTTGGGATCCTAGAGGTCTCCAAGCGCACGGGTTCGAATCCTGTCCACGGTCTGAGTGTAGGTCGGGCTTCCTCACTCGGGGCAACGGTTTCCTAGCGGGTGGGCTTTAAGATAGAAAGGTACCCAAAAGTATCCTTTAGCCCATAAATTACCGTGAAAAGCCCACATGGTATAAAAAAAAAAAAGTCGTGGTACAGTGGAACCATGCGTGCTTTGGGGTCTGAGGGGGCCTTCAACGCACGGGTTCGAATCCTGTCCATGGTCCGAGTGCAGGTTGGGCTTCCTCACTCGGGGCAACGGTTTCCTAGCGGGTGGGCTTTGAGATAGGAAGTACCCAAAAAAGTATCCCCTTTAGCCTAGAAATTCCCGTGAAAAGCCCACATGGTATAAAAAGTCACTTCCTATCATCATTAATTCAGCAGCAGTTTGTTGCAGCGCAGGTAATATCAACATACTCACACAGATCCCTACGCTGAAACACCTTCCCTTTTTATACAAGAAAGAAAAAATTGGCCAAGGGCAACAAAAAAACATTAAATATAAAGGACTACTGAAATGCCAGTCAAGAGAGTTAGCTAAAAAGAAATGGGCTAAATGTATTGAAACCTCCTTCTTAAGTTCTTCAGTACCATGACGCGTTTCTATATCTATTCTGCTTTTACTATCTGGTGATTTTATACGACTTCAGAAACTTATGTGGGGATTAAAAATAGTGAAGACTCTGGCCATTAATCTTTTAACTTCCATAAACCCTTCCTAATGTTAATAAAATCATCTAGTCACACCAAAGATTGAAGGTAAAAATGCGTTGCAGTACTGAAGGAGTTGAATGAGTACCAAAAGGCTCTGGTTTAAGTCACTCGTGCGTTCATAGGCGTTTTGTGGTTTTTGTCACAGATAAAACAAGATTTCTACACCATAAAAAGCAAAACATACTCTTGACAACCCAGCTGATCATCCCTGTGGCCTTTGTAAACAGTGGTGGTGAGAGAGCAAAGCATTTCTGGTCATGGCCATTGTTGGGTCATGTGTTGCCATGTCCTTCCTGTTTGTTCCAGGTCATTTACCGTCCCTCTCTGTCGCCCCGGGTCACGCCAGCTCCCCATTGCCCGCCCGCCCCCCACACCCCTCCTGCTGGCGGCACAGTAGCAGGGCGAGGCGGGGCGGGGAGGGCTCGACCAGTCAGGGCAAGTGGCCGTATTGGGAAGCATAATTCTAGTTCCAGATAATGAAGAACAAGTTTTTTTCTCACCCTCTCTTCCATCCCCCTTCCCTCCTCTCTCTCTCTCTCTCTCTCTCTCTCTCTCTCTCTCTCTCTCTCTCTCTCTCTCTCTCTCTCTCTTGGTTGCTGCCATGCCTCGCCAACACCATGACACCTCGACTCTCCCCACAAGCATCTCATCACAGCCTCCTAGGGACCAACATGTCTGCTGCTGCTGCTTTTTGTTCTTTTATTGTGCTCCTTTGCATTTGAGCATGTGATGATATAATGAAGATAAGATAATGACACGTGTCACAACAACAGCAGCAACATCAACAACAACAACAACAAAGCTGAACACATACACACACATTCTCTCTCTCTCTCTCTCTCTCTCTCTCTCTCTCTCTCTCTCTCTCTCTCTCTTTATCTCTCTAACACACAGGTATGAAAAAAAAAATCACATCGCACACTTTATGAATCAAACACTACTGCGATGACTGGTTATGACACACCCACACACACACACACACACACACACACACACACACACACACACACACACAGGTGGTCCAAGCCAAACCCCAAAATAATAACTTTAATTAAAAAGAGTAATTTACGGTGCCATCAGAAGCTGTCTTGCTTGAGATTAACTTGAGGCTTAGGGACGAAGGACGGAGAGGAGAGATGGGCGAGAGGGAGAGGGAGAGGAAGGAAGAGGGAGGGAGGGAGAGGGAGAGAGCATCAGTATTCCTGGCAGGAGAAGCAACCAGCCACCCAATACTGGTCCCTCGAGATGGTCATATGCAAACCAGAGAGAGAGAGAGAGAGAGAGAGAGAGAGAGAGAGAGAGAGAGAGAGAGAGAGAGAGATAAAGAAAAGAGAATAGAGAGAGAGAGAGAGAGAGAGAGAGAGAGAGAGAGAGAGAGAGAGAGAGAGAGAGAGAGAGAGAGAGAGAGAGAGAGAGAGAGAGAGAGAGAGAGATAATGAACAAAGACAAAATAACCTGAGCTACTAATCGACATACAGACAAACTAACAGACAGACTGACAAGAAAAGAAAAAGACAGACAGACAGACAGACAGACAGACAGACAGACAGACAGACAAACAGATAGATAGACAGACAGACAGACAGACAGACAGAAACAGGAGGCAACAAGTCACGATATGAGGAGATGGGAAGAGAAGGGAGGGAGGGAGAGGGAGAAGGAGAGGAAGGAGGGAGAGGGAGAGGGAGGGAGATGAGGGATAGGGAGAGGAGGAGGAAGAGAGGAAAGAAAAATCAAAGCAAGGAGGCGGAAAAAATAAGAAAGGAGGGAAGGCGAGAAGGAGAAGAGGCAGGTCACGGTAGCGAAGAGGGAGGAAGAAAGAGAGAAAGAGAGAGAGGAGAAAGGTGGGAGAGAAGGGCGAAGAGGCAGGAGCAGGTCACGGAGGAGGGGAGAGGGAAGAGAGAGGAGAGGGAATAGAGACTGCTGACAGAAGGGATATGGAGAGAAGGAGAGGCATGGAGGGGAAAGGAGGGGAAGGAATGGGAAGGGAGGAGAAGGGAGGGGAAGGGAGAGGAGGGAAAGGATGCTGACCCACTGCTGACTCCTACCTCTCTTCTGCTGAGTCGAGGCAGAGGAAGCAAGGCAAGGCAAGGCAAGGAGTGAAGGAGGAGGAGGAGGAGAGAAATAAATTAAGGAAGAAAGGAGTAAGGAGAAGGAAGAGAGAAGAGAAAAGAGAACAAAATAGAGAGAAAAAAGAGTTTGGAAGAGAGGAAAGGAAGAAAAGAGGGAGATAAACAAGAAAGAAAGATGTTTGGAAGGGAGGAAAGAAGGAAAGGAGAGACAAACAGACAGTAATGGAGTTTGAAAGAAACGAGGAGGAGTAAAAGAGGGAGAGGAAGACAATTATGGAGGAGGACAGAGAAGGAATGATAAAGAGAGGCAGAGACACACGGAGGGAATTAGGAAAGCAGGGAGAGAGGAAGGGAAAATTTTTCATTGTAGAACTTAACAGGACAGAAAAATCGAGCTAGAAGAAGAGGAGGGAGGGAGGGAGGGAGGGAGGGAGGAAAGGAGAAAGGGAGGGAGGGAGAAAAGGAGGGAGGGAAGGAAGGAAACTGATAACTAAACACATCATAATATCACACACACACACACACACACACACACACAGAGAGAGAGAGAGAGAGAGAGAGAGAGAGAGAGAGAGAGAGAGAGAGAGAGAGAGAGAGAGAGAGAGAGAGAGAGAGAGAGAGAGAGAGAGAGAGAGAGAGAGAGAGAGAGAGAGAGAGAGAGAGAGAGATGAAACTGTCAATATAGAAGAGGAGCGTTCTTACATCTGGCAACGCTGAGCTTGTAGTAATACTCGTCCAATGAAAAGCAGCAAAAGAAGATACAGTTTTCCTAATCTGAAAATTGTGACACATTTTAAAACATTTGCCAAATAGATAAATAAATAAATAGATAAATAAATAAAAAGGCCTAAATGAAAAATGTCTAACCATAAAAATTGTTAAGCATATCTCAGAGAATTTAACTTTAAAAGGAGAAGTTTGTAATGAACAGCATGAAAAAGTAGATACGGTTTTACTTATCTGAATATTGTGAGGAGGAGGAGGAGGAGGAGGAGGAGGAAAGCCAAACAGCAACAGACCTGTTGGTCCTTTCGAGGCTGTTTGGTAACTACTTCTAACTGGCTACAGATAAGAGAGACAGGACAGTACAGGAGAAGGAGGAGTGTGAGGAAGAGCAGGAGTAGGAAGAGGAGTAGGAGGAGGAGGAGGAGAAGTAGGAGAAGGAGCAGGAGTAGGAGTAGGAGAAAGAGGAGGAAGAGGAGGAGGAGCAGGAGAAGGAGGAGAAGGTGACGTGAAGCAGCTGTGTAAAGGCTGAGATCGTGACACCTTCGTCTCCTCCTCCTCTTCCTTATCCTCCTCCTCCTCCTCCTCCTCCGTGATAGCACTCGTAATTAGTAATTCGTGAAGACGCTCTCTCTCTCTCTCTCTCTCTCTCTCTCTGTTTACATTCATAAAAATAAATATAAAAAATAGGTGAAATTCTGAGCCATCGTGGTGGTGGTGGTGGTGGTGGTGGTGACACCAACATTATGACCATCAGTAATGAAAAAAGAAAACAAAAAAATGATTAAGTCATTTTACACACACACACACACACACACACACACACACACACACACACACACACACACACACACACACACACACACACACACACACACACACACACACACACACACACACACACACATATATACATAGCAAACATGGGCTGGGTTTGCTTGAGGGAAGGAGACTACATCAGGAGGAGGAGGAGGAGGAGGAGGAGGAGGAGGAAGAAGAATTAAGAGAAGGTTGAGGGGGTATATACAAGCTAGAAGGGAGGAGGAGGAGGAGGAGGAGGAGGAGGGAGGACAAGCAAGGAGGGAAGGAAGAGGAGAGGAGAGAAGAGGAGCGAGGAGGAGGAGTGG
>NC_059303.1:12767859-12827859 GCF_017591435.1 Portunus trituberculatus | reverse complement strand
ATCTCTCTCTCTCTCTCTCTCTCTCTCTCTCTCTCTCTCTCACCGAAACGTTGTCCCTGTTTATGATCTCTAGCGGGGCACGGATGGAGGGCTTGCCGAGGTACCAGTCGTGCAGGGGGTCGTAGTCCGCCAGGGTCGTCACCAGTTGGCCCACATTGACGTAGTTGTCGTCGTCGAAGTGACACCACCACCTGTAGAAGGAAAGCGGGTCGTGGTGAGCCGGCGTCTACCCTGCATTGTCTTGAGAGAGAGAGAGAGAGAGAGAGAGAGAGAGAGAGAGAGAGAGAGAGAGAGAGAGAGAGAGAGAGAAACATTTCTGCGCAACAGCCTCCGAGTTACCAAGCTGTTCAGATGCCAACCCCATGGAGCACCTCAGCCTGTTGGAGGTACCATAGTGGAGGTGGTGAAAGGAATGTTTCAGGATACGGATCTCCATCATGCACCTGCAGGACACAGCCGGGTGGGTGGTGATCAACACGTGTCCACACAGTGTCTACACCTCCGCTATACACACGCCACTCCGCCACACCCAAATGCTCTCACAACCGTCGCCCTTTTGAATGCTAATCACAAAGTACCTCCTATTTTTTGCACGGATTCCTGCATGATTTTGCAGAACAAAAATAAAACTACAGTGGCCAAGGCTTTAGACTGTTCCATCGCTTCTTTCGCTGCCAGTGTTATTCTTCCAAGGTCAAGTGACGAGGAAAAAAAAAGTCCTTTAGAAAACTCATCTTAAAACATTATAAACGACCAGAGCGAAAGTAGTGTTAATAGATTGCTGCGTGGGATTGGGCAGACATCCACGCGTACGTTCGAATCCCACCAAGTATGGCCTTGAAGCTATGCCATTTGTTGAGTGGTTTAAAGTTACCTACATGTCACCATGATGTCCAGGTTCTAGGTGGTTACACCAAAGATGCACTTCGGTGGTGATATGGGCCTAACATGCCCAACATTATAAATAAAATTGTCTGCACCATTAATGGGTAGAAGCTTAACAGCACTTCCAATTCTCTTCAAGTTACCTACAGGCGCTATAGGCCACGACATTATAAAAAAAAAATAATAGTAAAAATGGCGAGAGAGTTTGCTTTGGTTGCCTGTGTTTACAGAGAACGACGCCGTAGTGAAGGTATTATTTTGATTCATATTCTAGAGTTGCATCACACCGTCCCATCAAGCCTGAGCAGGAGGGAGCTGTGAAAATACTAACGAAAAACTGGTGGAGTAGATTGCTTGTGCTTGCTCCTACTCGACGCATACTGTGGCAAATTTCCTTTAATGCTAACTACTATCAGCTAAACTAACACTCTTTGCTCATATTATGTACCGCGGTGAATTACTCTCACACTAGCAATCAATGTTGAGTAGCATAGTGAAATGAAAGCAGCAATATTCTAAGATTCGTTGGTGGTTGTGGTGGTCCTTTGTAAAAGCCCTGAGTGGGAGGGCAGGGCGTGCACAGGTGGCGAGGGCGGCGAGGCAGCGGCTGTGTCATTGTTCATCTCTGCCTGAGGTGCGCCCAGAGGCAACCACCGCAGCCTGACCGTCTCCCAACTCCATCCCCGGCCTCGGCTTCGTCACGCACTGCTCAGTATTCCCCGCTGTCTTACCGCCGCCCTCAAAGGCAATGTATAATATTAAAAAACGAGGTTCCAAGAGTGCCCTTACTCCTAATTATGTAGAAATCCTGTTAATCTGTCACTTGTGCAGCCAATATTACTTTGTCTCTTCCTCTAAACTGGCTCTACTGATCTTCCAGCCACACACACACACACACACACACCAGCGGGCCGACACTTATTAGTTCCGTAAGTGGCACCTCGCACCTGTGTCACTTGCGGCTTGTTACTTGGGCTCATTTAGCTCAGGAAGGAGAGAAGGAGGAAGGAGGAAGGAGGAAGGAGGATGTGCAGCTTTAGGTTATCAAGAGTGTAATGTAATCAAGCCATTTCCATCATACCTACCCGGAACGCTCTCACCTGCTCGTACTTGCTTCGTTGCTTGCCATCCCTCCTTCATTGTCCTTCCCCTCCCCCCGCCCTCCCCATCGCCTCCTTTTCCTTTACACTGCAGGTCGAGTTCAGAATTGCTTTGCCCTTTCACCACGACTATTTTCAAGGTTACAAAGGTAATTAGTAAGGTTATTTAAGGAGTTCCCGCTATTAATAATTGTAGAACACTCTTAAGATTGCCTCTATTCTCATCTGCCTCCCCTCCAGCTCTCCTCTTCTCTCCCGACGCTGCACCACTAATCTTCCCTCCTTGACAAGCCACACCTGCGCCGCCACCATCATCGCCACCACCCCCAACACAACAAACAGACGCCCCCTAACTCCACAACACTGGCTGCTTCTTCCCGCCCTGGAGGTAACTCGAGCTCCTCTCCCGCCCACCTTACTGAATTAAGGAAGGGGAAGAAAGAAAGAAAGAAGAGAAAAAACACGGTGAATGTCCTTGAATGTTCCTTGCACTCCAGCAGGGACAGAGAATGAGGACAAGATGCGCATACGATATCAAGTCCCAAAGTTTGACCATGAAAGTTTGTCCATAAAGGAATAACTGGGAGAACTACATAAGTGAAACCGCTAATCTTTATTACATTCCTCCTTTTTGACCAAGTGAAGGACGCTAAACAAGTATCAAGTCCTAAAATTCAACCACGACTGCATAAATTAAATCTTGTGTCCTTACATCTTGGCTGACCTTGGGGTGGTGAATGAAAACAGCAGATTTCTAACACATGAATACCCAATGAAAGAACCATAGGAGAAACAACACATTAATCTCTCATCTCTCGCCAGACTTCGAATATCAAAACTCCAATGAAGAACCACAAGAATAATAACACATTACTCTCTTACCTCTCATCAAACATCTAATATCAAAACCCCAAATGAAAAGTAACACAAGAAAAACAACACATTACTCTCTTACCTCCTGTTAAACTTCGAATAACTAAACTCTAATGAAAGAACCACAAGAGACACAGCACATTACTCCCTTACCTTTTGTCAGACTGCAGAAAAGCATCAAACTCCGCAGCCATCTTGCAGCAGAGCGCACGCCTGTTGTGGGACGCCGAGCAGTTAGTGTTGATGAGGTGTCCGCCTGGGGGAGGGAGAGGCAGAGAGGAGGGTGGCTGTTAACTAATTGGCGTTGTTACTGGCGTGAGGCGACGAGGGAGAGGCAAGTGATGGGGAGATGAGTGGGGAGAAGTAGGGAAGGGGGAGGAAGGAGTAGGCATGGTCGTGAAGGAGAAAGTAATGGGTAGAGGAGACGGGGGAAGTAGGAAATGGGAGAGAAGGGAAGAAATGATAGCAAGAAGAGAAGGAATGAAGAGGGAGTGGCCAAGAGAAGAGGAGGGAGAGGGACAATGGGGAGGCACGATACGGAACGAGAAGATGAAATAAGAGAAAAAAAAAGAAAAGGGGAAGGAGAGGAACGCGAGAGAAGGGAGAAATAATAACTAGGATGTGAGAAACCAAGGAGAAATAAACAAAAAGAGAAAGGAAAATTGCAGGAGAGGAGGAGGAAGAGGAGAGAAGAGAAATGAGAACATGAAGGAGAAGAATAGAGAAGGGGAAGGAAAATTATGAGTGCAAAGAATAATAAAGCAAGATGAGTGGAGGAGGAGGAGGAGGAGGAGGAGGAGGAGGAGGAGGAGGAGGAGGAGGAGGAGGAGGAGGAGGAAGAGGAGAAGGAAGAGGAGGAGGAGTGTGGGTGTGTTAGGCAAAAAGGGAGAGAGGTATGTGTAAGAGGTGACAGGGAGGAGGGAGGGAGGGAGGGAAGGAAGAAGGGGAGGAGAGAGGGGAGGAGGGAAGGAGGGACAGCTGGTATGAAGAAAGGAGAGGAGAATGGCTCTAAGGAGTAAACAAGAGGAGGAGGAGGAGAAGGAGGAGGAGGAGGAGGAGGAGGAGGAGGAGGAGGAGGAGGAGGAGGAGGAGGAGGAGGAGGAGGTGAAGAGGAGAAGAACCAAAGGAAGTGAGGAGGGGAAGAGGGGATGGTGGAGAAGGAAGAGAGGGTCAGGTGGGACAGAGAAAGAAGGGAGGAGGAGGAGGAGGAGGAGGAGGAGGAGGAGGAGGAGGAGGAGGAGGGAGGAGGTGGGTGATGATGACAGCTAACAGATGCGGTGGTGACAGGAAGTGGTGAGAGAGAGAGAGAGAGAGAGAGGAAGAGAGAGAGAGAGAGAGAGAGAGAGAGAGAGAGAGAGAGAGAGAGAGATTCTGGATGTGGGAAGGTGTGAATGAGAGTGGCTGAAGAGAGAGAGAGAGAGAGAGAGAGAGAGAGAGAGAGAGAGAGAGAGAGAGAGAGAGAGAGAGAGGCTTATCACAGACGGCGGAGGTAAGTGATAACAGAGCAGGAGTAATGTTTGATCAAGATTGTGTAAATAAACCGTGTGTGTGTGTGTGTGTGTGTGTGTGTGTGTGTGTGTGTGTGTGTGTATGTTAGGTAAAAATCTAAAGAAATATTATGTCACTGATATTCATGTTTGTTATTTCATCGTCTTGTACTCTGAAAAGTATTGACGACGACTGCTCTCTCTCTCTCTCTCTGTGTATGTGCGTTCGTGCGTCTCACCTGTCTTCCTCTGGTACTCCTCATCCTCAACATCCGTGAAGAACCAGGTCTGTGGAGAAAGAGACACACTTGTTAGTAGATTCCTGGCAGATCTTATAACACTCCCTCCCTCTCCTGTCCTTCCCCACCACACCACTCACTCGCCCCCACTCACCTCCCTCCTACCACATTATCTCCGCCCCATCACCACTCCACCACCAGTCTCCTTATCCTCCTCCTCCTCTGGCCACAGTTTACATCCTCGACGCGCTCCTCTCTGCTACCTGAAGATGTTTTTCGCTGATATTTTTTCCCTCCCTCACCTTCTGGAAACATTTGCCCACGTTATGGCCTCAAGGATCTGCTGACTTGCCGCTCCGCCTGTCAACAACACGCCACACGCTTCACTTAGCAGAGTTTTATCTTTAGTTTCAACGCTATGTAAGCAGAACGACGTGTGTGTATGTTGTGATGCATTGCTGTTGATTCATCGTGTGGCTGTGAAGTGATGCAAGGCTGTTGTTGTTGTTGTAAGGAATTAACTAAGATTGATAGATTTAGTTGTGAAGTTTCTTGGTCTTGGTTGATGTTACACAGGCATGGTAGGGCAGGGCAGGGCAGGGCAGGGCAGTCAGTGGTGTAGCTGAGAAGTGAAGCGAGGCTGTTGTCGTAAGAGATTAATTAACATGTGGATAGATTCATGTCAGCACTTTCTTTGTCTCATATTGTAGTGAGTCTGTTGTTCTCCGATGCTACAGTCACGGTTTTATTTTATTCACTTATCTTATTTATATATTTTCTTCCTTCTTACTCTCTTTGTCGTATATTTTTCCTTCTATTGTGTCTCATCTCCTCGAGGTGTTGTTTGCATGTGTTACAACAGTTATAAACACATGCCACATACGAGTCGCTGTATCATACAAAGACAGGAAACATAACAAGTAGGTATACTCCTTAGACGTTTGGGACACCTATACTCTTCCCTGTACTGCCTTTCATCCCCTGTGTACTGTACTAATGGTCCTCATACAAAGTCGAGAAGCATAACAGACGTGTGGTACACCTTATATATACTTCCTCACACTCTCTTCTCCGTGTGTACTGTACTACAATAATATTTCCCCCGCAGCAGTACCGTCTATCTGCGCATCTGTCGGTCTAGCGGTCAATCTTCACCTGCTGCCAAGGTTCGTTTCACGTGGCGTGTGTTTGTTTTGGTGGAATGGCTGCCGTCGGCCGCCGCTCACCCGCTGCCCTCACCCTTGACCCGCTCCCAGCCTGCATTACTTGCCACGCACGTCACTCTTGCGCTGGCCGGCGGGAGTTCTTAATCAGCGAGTCACTGCCGCGGCCAAGTAACTGCGCCTTGCTGCCTGAGAGTGGCCGGCCCGGCGACCACGACTGTTTGAGGCCTCAGAGATGACTAGCAGTGTCTTCAAGAGTGTTTCTCCTGTTAACAATGCAGAAATGTTGCTAATCTGTCGCTAGAATCGAAATGACACCTTAAAACGCGTATCGCTTTAAATAAATGTACAGTTTCATCTTGAGTCTGAAGTGCCAGGCAGAAGCTATTCGAGTGACTGGTGGTGGTGGTGATGACCTGTTTATCATAGAAAGGTGGTAGCACGGCGAGGCACCACCACCACCACCACCACACCTCTGACCTTTCCTCCCTCCGCGTCATAACTATTACTGAACAAACAAACCTTCTCTGCTACAACCACCACCACCACCACTACCCACCCAGCAAGAACCTTCACCAACAACACCACCACACACACACACACACACACACGAACCTCCCAATCCCACCACAACGACACCCAACACCCAATCCCACCACCATATACACCACCACAATCACCTGCAAACACCTGTAATTAACCACCACCACCACCACCACCTGGCAGAGAGAGGCAATCACCATCAATTTCCCGAATCCAACCTGACCGAGGAATGACCACGAGAGAGGCGACCCTTGATTTACGCGGCCGTCCTTACAATCACACCACGCTACCTTGCAATTATCCACCAACAAGGACTTCGTGCCCCGGGGATACTGAGGCTGGGACCACGTGGAGGGGCGGCCGGGCAGAGGGAAGGCGGGAGAGCGATAGGAAATAGGAGGAACTGGGAGGTGAGGGATCTGTGGTGTGTGGAAAGGGAAGGAGAGGGGAGGTAGTGGTGGTGAGTGAGTGGGAGAGGGAGGGAGGGAAGGAGAGGAGGCGTTCTGTAGGAAAGATGTGGAGAGAGAGAGAGAGAGAGAGAGAGAGAGAGAGAGAGAGAGAGAGTGGTGAGTGGATTAGATGAGAGGGAGGGAAGTGTGGAGGAGAGCTGTGGGAGACTGAAGGAAAGACGTTATGTAGAGAAGCGAAATGAGAGAGAGAGAGAGAGAGAGAGAGAGAGAGAGAGAGAGAGAGAGAGAGAGGAGTAAGGAGGTTATGAATGGGTTAGATAGAATTGAGGGGAAAGTTTTATATGTAGTTTCCCTTACTAAGCTAAGAGGAAGGGCAAGCAGGAGACATGATGAGGGTTTGAGAAGTGAGGTGGCGTTTGGCGTGGCGTGGCGAGACGCTGGTTTGGTGGGAAAGCGTCAGCGAGACAAGACGACGCTGGCGAACACGTGTGAGGATGATGGGAAGCAGCGAAGGGGGAAAAGTCATCTCAGTGGCCATAACAGAGTAGCAGTGAGAGAAACACAACAGCAATGTACAAAAAAATCTCATATTAACTGTAATTGCCCAAGAAAATACTAGTAAATTACCTTCTCAAGTGGAAATAAAAGAAATATGGCTGTAGAGAATAGCGAGAAACAGAGAACACATGGACGGAGGGAAAAAACTAAAAAAACTGTTGTGTAAGAAGATGATACGAAGTGTTATGGTCTGAGAGGATAATGAGAGGCACAGCAGATGGCGGGGCAAAAAAAGCTCATCTGTGTGTGGAAGTCGAGGAGTGACATGAGGGTCTCGGACGCTGATGAGGACTTGAACACTTGACTCGAGGCTGAACTCTATCAACTACCGCCAGAACGAGGAGCGACATTTCTGCGACTCACCTCCAATGCATTCAGAAGCTTCTAGTTGAAGTCACACGTGTTCTCAAGGGTGTTTTTGTGGTGCTAGTGACAGATTAACAGGAATTCGACATTATTCACTACATATACGGTCTTGAGAACTAGGTTAATAATATATGTGGCCTAAAAAATAGTTATGGTTAGAGAGCAAAGCGTTTCAGAATATAGGACATGAGCTGACGGTTAGATTTATTCATTCCATCATCAGAGTAGAAGGCCCAGAGGGAACTACAACGAAAGACAATTAAGGTAAAGCTGATGACGATATTGAAAGAGTACATTATGAAAGAGTAGTATATTCTATCATAATTGAGAGTACATTTATTCATTCCTTCGTTACTCTGAGTTAATACGTAAAAAGTAAAGCTGATGACGATATTGAAAGAGAACAATATGAAAGAGTGAGTATTATTATTGAGAGTATATTTAATCATTCCTTTGTTACTAAGAGTTAATACGTAAAAGGCCCAGTGGGAACTACAGCGGAAGACAGACAAGATAAAGGTGATGACGGTATTGAAAGAGTACATTATCTCACGACCACAGAGGCCTTGGGAACGCCAGGTGGGGTAAGCCGCGCCCCTTACCCTTGTCTTGAAATTTAATAACACACTCGTCACTTTTCTGACCTGCGAGGACCCACACGAGAGGCTTCCCTACTTTCCACCATCCCCTCTCGCCGTCAGGATTGCACCACCACCCCCGATTAGCCAGAGGGACCCGCGCCTCTCCCACATGTCTGAAGTTCCCCTCTCAGATGTCTCCCGTAGTCTTCCTCCTCCTCCTCCTCCTCCCTTCCTCAGACGTCTCATAAAAGTCCCTCCCTGGGCTGTCATGTGAAGGCTCCCTCCGCTCACTGCTCCAGGCCATCTCACGCTGTGCCCGTTGAATGAGGAGGGAAGGAGAAGAGTGACGAGGGGAAGTGTTGCAAAGGAGGGATGGTGGTGATACGAAGGAAGATTATTTACGAAGGGAACGTGAGAAATTAAAGGAATAAGAAGGGAAAGAAGTGAGTGACGAAGGAAAGTGTTGTAACAAAAGGAAGGATGTTGGTGATACGAAGGATGATTTATGAAGGAAATGTAAGAGAATATTGGGGAAGTATTTTCTGGAGATTGTACGGAAGGAAAGGAGCGACAATGAAAGTACACCACGATAGGATTATTTACGAAGGAAACATTATAATCGGAGAAGCAAAGTGTTTTCTTAAGATCGTAGGGAAAAAAGGAGCGGCAGGGAGTGATGTTGGTGGTACTTTACTGAACGAAGGAATGTTATTTACTAAAGAAACATGAAAACTGAAGAAAAGAAGCCATGGACCACTACAGAAACACACAAATGAAGGACTAACCAGACAAGTATTCAGAATTAGAAGCAAAGTGTTTTCTGGAGACAGTTGGAGACACGCCATTCACTTCCCCACGAGGACACCCATCTCATTAACACTCCAGCACTCCCTCACCTAATCTTCCTCCCCAGCGGCCTGTCTCCTGCTCCACTCCCCGTCAGTTCAAGATCCCCGCCCCCTGTCAGTCCCCAGATCCCAAAGTCCCTAAACCCCGGCGTTCCCAAGCACCCCCACGGGCCGTTACAGTGTAGGGTGACGGGCCGACGGGGCGGTAAATATAGGCTTGTCCCCAATCGAGTCCTCCCGCCCACTTGAGGAGTCACTCGACCCTCGCCCACCACCACCACCACCACCATCGTCGCCGCCGCCGCCGCCCACCTGCCTCCAGTTAAATTGTTTGTAAACGTCCTTTGGCTGGACCGTCACGCCACAGACCCACACTGGACCAATTTATGGATCACGTGTATGTAATTAGCGTGTTTTCTCTCTTTCTTTCCTTTCGAGGCCTATGTGAGTATTGTGAGGAGGAGGAGGAGGAGGAGGAGGAGCAAGAAGGTTAATGTGACTGGAGATTGTGAATGTTTTATGTGGAGTGTACCAGGGATGTTATTACCGGCCTGCCTTGTTTTGTTGGCCTGCTTATGTATTGCTGTGGGAGGCGAAGTGATATTTTACCATCCACGGGGCTGTCCTGTAACTCACCAACACCTCCTCCTGTTGTCTGGGTATCTCGACACGCAGGTTGAGAGATAATGTTACGGTGAGAAGGTTGTGAGCAGGTGGGGAGATGATGTTACTGTGAGAAGTTTATGAAAAGCAGATCCCACGAACACAACCAACCCTTCGATAAGAGACATTTCACCAGGCGATAAGGATTTCCGGTGTGTTGTGTTCTGTGTTCGTATCCGCGTCGCTGTGAGTTATGGGGACGTTGCATTGTTTTCACTCAACAAAGTGTGGGTCGTGCACGCATTGAGATTAGCACAGTGCGGGGAGAGTTACTCGTATGATGGACGCAAAGACACACGAGATGAAACGGAAAGAAAACCAGTGACGGATATGAGTCTTCTGAGCTGTCTTTGCTTACATGACTGATTCAACTAACGAAAGCAAAGTCATGCCGATCATTTCTCAGGGCGATAAGGGAATAAAATTACTTTACATGTATCAAAGGACAGCAAAAAAAGAACAGATTTAAAAAAAGAAGACGGTGATGAAGAAAATAAAGGCGTATAAAACCAAAACTAGCCGAACTACAAATGTATTACCATGAACCAGAGACAGAAAAAGATTGGAAGACTGAGAAAAAGAAAAGGGAGATTGGAAGGCAGACGAGAGAGTAACAACCTCATTCCGGCGGCGAAGGCAGAGTGAAGGCGTTAATGAGTTTGAGGTGAGCAGTGGCGAGGGCGATGTCTTTGTCGTGCAGGTGAGACAGGGCGGCGGCGGAGGCGGCGGCTGGGGTGGTGGTGGTGGTGGTCAGCGGTCAGTGGTGGTGGTGGTCTACTGGGCTTTCGTGGTCACAAGACTCACACATAATACTGAAGAAGTCCTGTTTTGTTCTCTCTCTCTCTCTCTCTCTGGGGAGGCGAGACAGGGAGAACATGCTACTGAAGGATGAAGAAAGGAGGAAGACTGTAAGCAGGAAGGTTTACTGAAAAAAAGTAAAACAAATACAAGATAAAAATAGTTAAAACGAGAGAAGGAAGAATGTCTCATCCCCAAAAAAGACCGAAGGAAGGAGAGGAAAAGACGATCGCTGAAAATTGAAACAGAAAATATAGGAAAATATGAAACTAAAGGGAAAGAAGAAGCGGAAGATATAAAGAACAACGAAGAACAAGGAAGACAACAAAGAGATCAGGTGAATAAACTACAGATAAAAATAGAATAATAGAGAAAAGGCAGGACAGAGGGAAGGAAGAGAAGGAGGGAGAAAGAAGGGGACAGAGGGAGAGAAGGGATATGAGAGAAAGGGACACGGGCAAGGAGAGGAAAGGGAAGAGAAGGGAAGGGGAGGGAAAGGGAATGGGAGGGAAGCGTGGGTGGGATAACACACCACAAATATTTGCTCAGATTTCCTATTTGCTGGGGAATAAAAGGAAGGAACCATTTGCTGTTTGTGTCGAGGCAGGATGGGAGAACGGGACGATTAGTGTACCAAGACAACACTGAGACCTGAGAACTTACGAGGCGGGAATGTAGTAGTAGTAGTAGTAGTAGTAGTAGTAGTAGTAGTAGTGGTGGTGGTGTTGATAGTAGTAGTAGTAGTAGTAGTAGTAGTAGTAGTAGTGGTGGTGGTGGTGGTGGTGGTGGTGGTGGTGGTGGTGGTGGTGGTGGTGGTGGTGGTGGTGGTGGTGGTGGTGGTGGTGGTAGTAGTAGTAGTAGTAGTAGTAGTGGTAGTAGTAGTGGTGGTAGTAGTAGTAGTAGTAGTAGTAGTAGTAGTAGTAGTAGTAGTAGTAGTAGTAATAGTAGTAGTAGAAGTAACAACAGTACTAGTAAGTAGTAGCAGTAGTAGTAGCGGTGATAAAAATAGCAGTAGCAGTGACAATAAAAACAACAAACTACTACTACTGCTACTACAACCACCACAACAACTACAACTACTTCTGTTACCAACGATAACAATAACACGTCAGCGAGACGGCCAATTAACACTTATCACACAAACACAATAACAAGACACTTAAAATCTCATCTGGAAGGAATGGGAAGGGGTGAGCAAGAGGAGGAGGAGGAGGAGGAGGAGGAGGAGGAGGAGGAGGAGGAGGAGGAGGGTGCGGAGGAGGGCACGGGGGCTCAGGGAGTGTGGGAACTAACAACAGAGGAAGGATCAAATTCACAGGGTCTCGATCCCCCCGCGGCGACGAACAACTGTTGAGTTCGGTGCCTGATACCAGCTCGGCTTTTTAACGCCTCGAGTTTCAACAGTGCTCTCTACGAAATCTCTCTCTCTCTCTCTCTCTCTCTCTCTCAATATGCAAAGTACAATTAAACGTCTGTGTTGCTGGTTTCAATTACACTTCTACTACTACTACTACTACTACTACTACTACCTCACCATCACCACTACTACTACTACCACTACTACCTCTACGGGACACCTGCTATATGAACGACTACAATTACAATTACTACTCACGGCACTGACTTAAAAATCATAATAATAATAAGTGAAAGCAGTGATGATATTAGTAACTGTGGTGGTGATGATAGTAGTAGCAGCACCAATAGTAGTAGTAGTAGTAGTAGTAGTAGTAGGTGAAGTGGCAGAGGAAGTGGTGAAGCAGCACAATACAAGTTTAATTTTTGCCTCACCCTGTACGCAAGACTAGTCATGCATGAAATATTCCACATTCAAATAATTCGAGACTCCGACACTGAGAGAGAGAGAGAGAGAGAGAGAGAGAGAGAGAGAGAGAGAGAGAGCCACCCTCCCTCCTCTTACTGCCACACAATCTGTCCAGTGGGGCATGTTATCACGCTAACCTTATGGTAGGAGGAGGAGGAGGAGGAGGAGGAGGAGGAGGAGGAGGAGGAGAGATGACGCCGTGGCCAACAATACGTCGCCAGTCACCACCAGTCAGTCCTCACTCGGTTGACGGCACGTGAATAGAAGGGAGAGAGGGAGAGGGAGGGTGAGAGGGAGGGAGAGAGAGAGAGAGAGCGCGAGAGAGCCTGGGAAACTGAGCGTGTGTGTGTGTGTGTGTGTGTGTGTGTGTATGTGTAATTATTCATCTAGGCCACTTGGTAACACACACACACACACACACACACACACACACACAGTAAAAGTGAAAGAAAGAGAGAAAACAGAGATAAAGGGCAATGACCGTGAGAGAGAGAGAGAGAGAGAGAGAGAGAGAGAGAGAGAGAGAGAGAGAGAGAGAGAGAGAATGAAAATATAGAAGACATAAGGACAAGATCTTTGCTCCCACGGGTACCATCTCTCTCTCCCTCTCTCTCTCTTCCTGGTGTATCTCGCGATAATCTCCCTCCTCTCTCAGTGAAGGGCGAGGAGAGCCTTGATCAACACACAGGTAAGCTTCCCTCCCTCGCTCGCTCCCTGTGTTATCGCCTCCCACACTCGCAGCTTCCCTTCTCAGATTACTCAAGGCATCGCTTCTAAAGACTCACTGGTCAACGATACGATTCATATTTTTCTGAAACTTCATCTTGACTACTAATAATGGACTCTGGTGGAATTATCAAGGATTTCAATTACGTTTTTTTATATATATATAATTTCCCTGAGTGTGATGTACTTTTACACACTACGAAAGAGAAGCACCAGTGAGAAGGCGATCTTTCATCTGCTTTGCCTTCTCAATTAAGAGAAAGAAGAGATTAGAGATTAGAGAGTAGAGAGAGAGAGAGAGAGAGAGAGAGAGAGAGAGAGAGAGAGAGAGAGAGAGAGAGAGAGACGTAAGAAAGCAGGTGCCCCAAATAGTCATTAGCTATGCAGGAGAGGCAGGAAGGTCGACAGTAACACCAACAGACAAGAGTACGCCACACTGAACCTTCCCTCCATGCACGCGACTGTCTTGTGCCTGCAGCAGCCCGCGTCACCCTCCTGCCCTCCACTGGCACGCTATAGAACCTGCCCGCTCCCTGCACCACACAGCCTACAGACAGTACACCAGCCTTCTTACCCACACACACACACACATACATACACGCCCGGTAGCTCAGTGGTTAGAGCGCTGGCTTCACAAGCCAGAGGACCGGGGTTCGATTCCCCGGCCGGGTGGAGATAGTGTGGTGTGTCTCCTTTCACGTGTAGATCCTGTTCACCAAGCAGTGAGTAGGTACGGGATGTAAATCGAGGAGTTGTGACCTTGTTGTCCCGGTGTGTGGTGTGTGCCTGGTCTCAGGCCTATCCGAAGATCGGAAATAATGAGCTCTGAGCTCGTTCCCTAGGGTAACGTAACGTCTGGCTGTCTCCTCAGAGACTGCAGCAGATCAAACAGTGAAACACACACGAGCCCCCTACAGCACCTCCAGCAGACTACCTTGCCTCGCCTCGCCTCCTCGACGCCGCCTGCATCTGTTTGTTTGCATACACACACACGGGCGGGAGGAGGAGCCGCTGGGATCCAATATCCACTCAGGCAATTCAGCACAACCCGCCCGCCAGCTTGTGTTGTGTCGGGGACGCGGCCACCAACCAAGACGCAATCCTCTCCCTCCTCTCCCTTCTCTCCTTTATTCTCCTGATATTATTCAGGTTTTATCCCCCCGTCCACCTCCTCGCCCAACCCCCATCCTTTTCTCGTTCTCTCTTTCTCTCTCCCTGCCCCTCCCGTCGCTCATTCACTCACAATACAGGGGCGTGGGGCGGGTAGTATGGGCGGGGCATTGGCACGACGGCTGCTTCTGCCCGACATGCTGAACGACGCCCAACGACTACTACTACTCACTTTTACTACTACTACTACTACTACTACTACTACTACTACTACTACTACTACTACTACTACTACAGTTAATATCAAACCAGCATTCTATTGTGGCTACTATATAACTATTAGAACAATATCTACTACAACTACTACTACTTATCACATTATTGCACTGACTACTATTCTGCATTAAAACAACAACAACAATAACAACCACTACTACCAATACCACAACTAATACTACTGCTACTACAACTGCTCATAACAGGAAAAGATCAAAATACCACTGCATGCTGTGTAACCAACTATAAAAACTACTCCAGCCAGCCGCAGCCACCCTCATGTGTAGAGAGAGAGAGAGAGAGAGAGAGAGAGAGAGAGAGAGAGAGACGGGATCACTGTGGTCGACGGGGTAAATACGGGATGGTAGAGTTACAAGAGGCAGTGCAGTGATACTCTCTCTCTCTCTCTCTCTCTCTCTCTCTCTCTCTCTTCGTTCTTCTCCGCCAGCATTCCTCCCCCTCTCCTTTACCAGCACACCTCTTCCTCCTCCTCGTGCTTCCTCTCCCTCCCAATTACCTCTCACTCTCCCTCATTCCAGATGCAAATGTGTGCCGCCGCGAGCGTCCTAAGCAAGAGTCGCCGCCAGCCCAACGCTCGCGACGTGTGAACGGCCGCCGCTAATAGCTGTGTCTTCGCGCCCCGACACCACTACTACTGCTGCTGTGTTGTGCTGTGTTGTGTTGTGTTAGTTCTCTCTCTCTCTCTCTCTCTCTCGCTTCCTCTTACATCACTCGTTCTCTCTCGGTATGTCCTCTTTATCTCTTCCTCCTACGTCATTTATCCCTTTAAGTATATCCTCTTCTTCTCTACACTCATTCCCTCTTTCTTTTCTCTCTCCTTCTCCCTCCCACAACATCCATTCCCTCTCCTATTTCTTCCCACATGTCCTTTCATTATTCATTCTTCCTCTCACTTGTCCTCCCACTCACTCTCTCTCTAAACGCTGTCCTCTCCTCTCACTCTCTCTCTCTACTTTTCTTTTCCTCGCCCTTGCTACATCCTCTCGTTGTTTGTTCCTGTTTGCTTATCCCTCTCGCCCTTGGTCTCTCTCTCTTGCCTCCCTTGTCGTTATCGGAGGACTGCTCTCTCTCTCTCTCTCTCTCTCTCTCTCTCTCTCTCTCTCTGCCAAGCGCTGCGTCACGTTGTCATTATTCTTTAATTAAGTTTGTATTGAAGGAGTGATGTAGTGCTCGGTGTGGTGTAGCTATGAACGCTGCATGAACTGTCTCCTCCTCTAAGCCGCTGATGTCATCGTGCATGGTATGAGAGAGAAGGGAAAGATAAAAATCCTTCACTTGAGTCCTTGAATCATACGAGACTCCGCGTGAGGGAAAAGAAGGAGGAGGAGGAGGAGGAGTAGGAGGAGTAGGAGGAGGAGGAGGAGGAGCAGAGTAAGTGAGACTAATGTATATATAAAGAAAATGCGCAATACACTTCATGAACTTTCCAACAGACACAGATAGAAATAGAAGAAACGAAATAAAAAAGAAAGGAAAAACACTTCTGGATGAGGTTATGAGGCGAGGCGAGCAACAATGCGACAAATGAACGAAGGTCAGCTGCAGAATGAGACAAGAAAAACACCAGAGAGAGAGAGAGAGAGAGAGAGAGAGAGAGAGAGAGAGAGAGAGAGAGAGAGAGTATCGGGAGAATAAAAGAGTAAGAACCTTGGCCCTCAGTGGATGACGCTATTGTTTACTGCTGGCTGGCAATCTGAGTCTCTACAAAGGCCCGTGATCGCCTCTATCAGTGGCCTTTGTAACACAGACAAGATGAATGACCACACCGGGTAAACTGCGGTCCCCTTATCACGCACCTCAGACTCACCCCACTTCACTCTACCTACTCTTAAAATGCTGAATAAATTTTTTCTTGGCCACACCCGTTCTTATGAAAATACTGGAGATATCTGAGCACCAACAGATAAGAGATAAGGAGAAGTGGTGAATGAGATAACGATGCGGTGTTTGGTGCCGCGAGGAGGTACGACGTAAGAGGAAGGATGTGATTTATTTGTATACAGGACGATGGGGGATGAAGGGAAAGGAAGGGTAAGGTTGGTGGTGGGGAGGGACGGAGCGAGTGAGGAAGGGAGGGAAGTTGCTAATTGCGGTGTGATACTGTTACTGTTACTATAACGACTACTATAACTACTACCACCATCATCCCAAGAAAGAGAGGGAAGGTCGGTCCACATCCCACTCCACTCATCACTACATAGCCTTATCTTATTACCCACCTTGCACTGCTTACAATCCACACACCCCTCCCGCCCCATTCCCCGCCACACACACACACACACACACACACACGAGACGCAAAACTCTCGCACCCCTGACGCCCAGAATAGCCTTTAATAACCCCACCAGCTTCATCTTAAGGCGGGACACATTATTTTTGAGGCGACTTCAATTCCCTCATCCCCTCCTCCCGCCCCCCGGCCTTCCATTCCAGCCCACAATGCCGACCTGCCAGCCAGCCATCTGCCGCCCCTTTGTGCCGCCACGCTCTCTCCGAGGGGCAAAGGGCTGAGAGGCTGAAAGAGACTCCGTGGACGAACCCCCGAAACCCATAAGTCCGTGAGAAAGTGTCACTTTTACGGGTCGCGTTGAGTTCCGTGTTCCAGGAGGTGGAGGTGCGTTGGTCCAATCAGCGGTACGAAGCCGAAGGGCGGCGTGGTGGTGATGAGACCGGCAGGAGCAGGGTGAGGCCTGGCAAGGAGCGACGCAGACACGTTCCATGCGGTAATAGGAAAAAGTGTGCTCTTAAGAAGGCCTGAGTTTCTAATAAGGAAATGCAATGATCCCATTAGATAGTGGCTGGCGGCAGGGAACAGCTGACGACAGGACACAGAAACGAGAGCGCACACACACACACACACACACACCATGAAGGAGCAGGAAAGTATCCACAGTGAGGAAGGAGGTCTGAGCTCCAAAAGAGGGATGTAATGGTCCTATTTAATACTCGAGGATGAAAGGGCGGGGTGAGCAGGAGTGGCTGAGTGCCCACAGCCCCGGGGTGTGGCCTGTCCCATGGGAACGAGTTTTCCCTCCCCCACCAGCACCCGTGCCCTGATCTACCCCGCTCCGGCCGCCGCGCCCCGCCCCACCACGCCTCGTACCGCGTAGCAAGAAAAAGGTCAGGTTTATCGAGCGGCGACTTTGCGACGACGTTCTGATTCGAGGATGACTTTGAAAAGGTTAAGTAAGCAGGAGAGAAGGTCATCGCCGAGACGAGACTCTGTCTTCTCTTTCTGCCTGCATGTGACAAACAACACTACAAACCGTCAGATCCTCCCGCGCTCGCCGGGGAGCAGCGCGGATCACTTCTAATGAAGACTAATTGCCACGTGAGCCACACATGCACGCTGGCGTCTGTGTGTGTGTGTGTGTGTGTCCCAGCGTGGCGTGACGCAGCGCCGCCAACACTGACGACATATCATCACCGGAATAGTGTTACTCATTACAAAAAAAATATCATAATAGTAATAATATTTATGTACTGGTACCTCCAGAGAGTCTTTTTTATAATGATTTTCGTTTTTCTGCGGCATAAGCCAAAGACCGTCTTTCATAAAATATTAATGATAAAAGAATTATTATTACTACTACTACCACTACTACTACTATTATTAATAATAATAATAATAATAATAATAATAATAATAATAATAATAATAATGAATGACTCAAATAAGGCCCCTAAAACTACAACTAAAACTACCTTTAATAACACTAGTACAAATACGAAATGAACGTCGACACAGCTATCATGTTACTGCAAGCACACAATGAGGAATGAAAACTTAACCTACAGTGCACTCAGTAGTACATATACACACATCAAAAGACCCCAGATGTAGTCCAACAGGCCCCCTAGACCCGGGATGACTGCGTTGCGTGTAGCCTGGATCTGGTCTTCGCCTGGGTCCTACTAGCCATAAATTGAGGTTAAGGCGGTGACGAGTACCGTGCGTGGTCTTACAAAAAGGGCCGTGTGGATGCTAAGATTTCAGTAAGCGGATAGGGGAGGGAGGCGCGCGAGACGGAATCTGGTCTGGTGGCTGAGACGAGTGAGGGTCGTAACTAGATGTATTCCCAGCCTCTCGCGTTACTCCGTGTGTGTGTGTGTGTGTGTGTGTGTGTGTGTGTGTGTGTGTGTGTGTGTGTGTGTCTAGCGTCACTCAACCCGTGTGTCCTCAGTTCTCTATCATCACCACAGCTTCTCCCTGTCCCTCCCTCCCCCTATTGTCCCTGTCTCTTCCTGTCACTCTAGTACTGTTCCTCCCTGCCGCCCTCCATCACCTCTAATCACTGCATTCGCTTCCACCTGCATCCTTCCCATATACAAAGGCATCCTCCACCATTCACACCCCCACCTACGTCCCTCGCTCCACCTGCCTCCACTTCAGTCAATCAGACGCATCTCCCCATCCACCGGTAATCACACACACACACACGGTCATATTATGAAACCTTGCTACGCTGCACCCTGATTACTTTCAAAAGACTGTAGTTAAGTAGTTGAAATTGCAGTTCTTTATTTTATTTTATTTGAAAGGATGTTTTTACGGTTCTAGTGCCAGATTGATGACTTGTATATTATTAACAGGATAACCACTCTTGGGGACAGGGCTAGCCATCTCTGTGCTCTAGAAAAGCAACCATGGAGAGAGAGCAAAGCATTTCAGAATACAGGTCAAACACACACACACACCCGCATGGAGTCTCGGTGGCTACTCAGTAATTGTAATCTATTGGTTTAAGTGGATCATCCGGACACGCTATTATCCGGCCAGAGAGAGAGAGAGAGAGAGAGAGAGAGAGAGAGAGAGAGAGAGAGAGAGAGAGAGATGAGGGTCACTGATGAGGGGAGAGTAGGACAAACACGCACCAGTGAGGGGAAATGAGGGATGATAGGGAGGAAGGGGAGAAAATGAGAGAGAGAGAGAGAGAGAGAGAGAGAGAGAGAGAGAGAGAGAGAGAGAGAGAGAGAGAGAGAGGAAGAGTTCAATCAGAGGTGTCACTGGACCATCACTGTAATCACCATCACGCAATCACACCAATGGGAGAGGGGAGAGGGGGAGAGGTGAGAAGGGGCATGGGGGGAAGGGATACTCTTAACAAGGATTAAAGAGGATATACTCTCTCTCTCTCTCTCTCTCCACTCAACGTCACACCAAACACAATGTCACATAAGAGGAGGAGGAGGAGGAGGAACGAGGGGGAGGGGTGAATGGAGGGAGGAGTTGTGACGTCATGCGTGTAAAAAGTTACCTCCAAACACCTGCTCTTTTTTCCTCCATCCCTCTCCCTCCCTCTCATTTCTCATCCCTTCTCCCTCTCTTTTGACCAAATGTATGCAACCCCGTGATGTATTGTGCGTGATGATCCCCTCCTCCCTGCTCTCTCTCTCTCTCTCTCTCTCTCTCTCTCTCTCTCTCTCGTTTTGACGCTTGCATAAATTATAATGGTTGCAGTTTCTTTTCTATCATTATTGTTGTTATTTATTACTAATACTACAATTACTATCATCATTTACTTTAACCCTCAATTTACGATTCCTCCACTTCATCCTTCAATATTTGAGACACAACAACAACAACAACAACAATAACAACAACACCTTTGGACTCTCTTGACCTCACCGTCCCAACTCTGGCCTCCTGACCTTGGTGACCTGACCTCTCCTCTAGCTGAGGTCAAGAGTGGAGAGGCGTCGGGTCAGGAGAGGCCGACGGACGAGGCTCATTAGCATTGTGTGCGTGTGTGTGTGTGTGTGTGTGTGTGTGTGTGAGAGAGAGAGAGAGAGAGAGAGAGAGAGAGAGAGAGAGAGAGAGAGAGAGAGAGAGAGAGGTGGAGGTGATGCAGATTGACCATTAAAGAACATACGCATGACTCTCCAAAGTTTATTTTTTTGGGGAAAGAATGTGTGCAAGTTTAACAAGTAGGAGGTGAGGTGAGACATCTCTTCACCTGATTGAAGTGAATAAAGTTACTCTTACAAGTATAATATTCAGTAACAAACATGATTTTATTGCAGATTCAAAGGAAAAATATGTGCACGAGATAAGACATGAGCTATAAAGGCAGCTCCTTTAAGTCTAATTGGATTCTTAAAGTAATGGATTAAGAATGAACCGCTTACACACTCTGCACTTAGTATGTAATCAAAAGACAATCTGGCAGAGTGCAAGGTGAAAGACGAGGAGCAGCAGCAGCAGCACCAGCACGGCGTTATCTAGGCTTTAAGAAGCTCTCTCGGCTGTCTGTGAGCGGTGCGGCCGAGCGGCAGGTGATAAGCTACAACAAAGGACAAACCCCGACCCTCAGGATTCACTCCACCTCCTCTTAACCACTGATTGTCCCGCGCCCTGCCACCACCACCACCCACTCCTTCCATCCACAACACACACACACACTTTCATTTCGCTTTAACTCGTTTCTGCTAAGTGTTTTTTATACGTCCCACGTACCGCCCTTGCATAAACTTCAGAATATCTCCATCACCCGGCGAGCGCCAGCATTTCATTCACGCGTGCATGTGAACGGAATCTGACACGAGTAAACCCATCTTGGAATTCTGTGCGTTCTAGCAAGTGCTAAGGCAACTCACGTACTACTTAATAAGACAATTAAGTACATATGTACGTATATATATGGAAACATGACAGACTTTCTTGCAAATCATGTCTACATGTGGGTGTTCTATAGATGACAATTGCATGCAGTCGCGGCAACAATTAAACGTTTGACAGTCGGTGCATTTCATTGTGAGATTTTAGTACAGTACACCACATGTAGGTAATTCACAGAAGTTAACGAGTTAGATTATTAAGTGAATTTCTACGAGCATCAGAGTATGCGCGTAGCAGGACCCACCTGTTGCCGCGCCAGGGTAAACCACGTCTTGAGGATGAGGTCTAGGCGTGTGTGGTGAAATCCTCGGGTCGTCTTGACGGTGATGAAGAGATCATCAAGGCTGGTGGAGGGCTGGGCAGTCGCCGTTGCTACTAAAGTATTTAGAAGACGTCTCTGTTTGGCCTCCTCTTCATTTTCCAGGTCCTCTTCTCTCCTTCCTCCCGAGGGTTCTCCCTCCCGCAGGACAGTGTTGGAGTCGCCCGCCGCGGCAGCCACCTCATAGTCTCTGCCTAGAGACCTTGGGGCGCGCTCTGGCCACGCCTGCACGGGGAGGAACTTGGGCGAGCGGGGCCTTTCCTCTGCCGCGGTAGAATCACGCAGGCTATGAGCTAAATTTTGGAGAACTAACACACACACAGTCAGGCCCACGCAAGCTAAGGCTGCCTGCTGCACCAAATTACGGATCTTGAGCCTCATTGTCTTGTCCTGCGGCCGCATCACATCGGAGCAAGTGGCGACGCAAGGTCCTAGCGGAGTCTACACGATGCTGGCTCACACACCATGGCGCAGGGCTGGCAGCGCACCTTACTCCGACCAGGCTAAGGAGAAACTAAACTCGCTCGTGAGTCGGGACGGGGGTCAGGGAATCGGGGGATTTGTCAGACTCTCTCTCGTCGCTCGCTGGCGACTAATACTTTAGTTGTCACTTAATATTTTTACCTGATTTTATCTCCCATGTATTTCATCCTCTCATGCAGCTATTATTTGATCTGTTTTTAGGTGAGATTAAGACCAGACCCTTCAAAATTAACTGAGCCTGGCAGTCAACACGCCAAGGGACTAAGCAATAAGGATGGAAGGAAGGCTGGCCGCCGAGCGCTGTTGGCAACATTGCCATTGGCCGTCACAGCGGGATGGGCCGCGTGTGGGTCTGGCAACGTAAATCACGGCTGGTCATTACTTTTCATTTTCAAACTTTGCTCACATTTAGAACACAACTTGCTGTCTAACAAGCAATTAGGCTACAAACAGCTTTAGTCAACCGAGGACGCTCCTAACAACATCACTGCATAGCCTACATCAAAAAGTTACTCGGGCTATAACATTATGTGCATATTAGTCACGGCAGATGCGAAACAAGCTTTTGACTGTTTGGCATACAGGATTGAAGCACAGCATTTTAAATGATTTTCACCTGCCCCTCATTATCTAAAAGCTTCTTTGCAGTTTCCCCACAAACATGAACATGCGAGTGTGACAAACACTCGCACTCAAAATACTTCACACCATTAGCAGATATTCTATAGAGATCAACTTCACCCACGCTGTATAACGTGGTTCCTAAACATTATTTTCCTGTCATTTCCCCTTTCATCCATTTCAACCATCCAAATTACCCGCCCCCACGCCCACTCCTTCCGAGTTTGTTTAGGTGAATCTGAATCTGATACGACGTCGCCCATCTACAACAGGCACTTTCTCTCTCAGACATGAGAAAATCTATCTGAGATTCTATTATTGCTCGTAGCCAGTGTAATTCTTACCCCTTTTTCCTCTGGTTTGGGAAATGCAGCTGTATAACACGTAGGTATGTACACAAACACACGTGGATCTCTGAGGCCACACAGCCAGCAGGATCCCTCATATACTGTAGCTCCTGTACAGTAACCTACACAGATGACCTCTTTTCGTTCGTGTTTGTATGTATAATTAAGTATATTGTAAATACATTGGCCGTCTTCACAAACCAGCTCCAGGTCCATGCCAGATTGTCAGCCACCAGCCAGAGGGAGCTTCCCGCTGTGAAGCAACTTGTTAATTCTCAGTGTGTAGTGCACTTACTCATTTTAACACCAGAAAAACTGTGGACAGAGCCAAAGTTACTCTCAGCCACACACAAAAATACATACATAAAGGTCAACAAAACTTTGAATTTGCAGTAAAAAAACAACAACTTTACTTGAAATTGTCCCACGCCTTTATGAAACACAGCTGCCACATCTTTATTCTTTTAAAACATGCAGTTGTGCTTTTTCACAATGTCAATAAAAGTTTTTATCTTCCAATAATTACTGACAAAATATGAGTACTATAAATATTTACAGTGTTAGTAATGTAAAAATTCCATAACCAGACAGAGAAACAAGACAATAACTAATGTAAAGGAGAAGCATTCCTACAATTCAAGAGGCTATACAGTAGACGTCTGGCAGGTGAGAAGGTGAGAAGAATCACTCCAGCAGCTCCTGTTGAGTCAGAGAAGCAAGGCATTAGTCAGAGAAATAAAAAAAAAAAAAAAAAAAAAAAAAAAAAGACACTGACAAACATGAGGTATAAATTATAAACACAACATATTGTGGGGCAGTCCCGTGAGGAGAAAACACTTTTCTACAGGAAGACTCATACAGTTAACAAATTGTCATGAAAGTTCAATGAATATAGTTTGGAAAGATATCTAAATGCCCACTCATTTATGTTGCCTCCTCACTGCCTCTTGCCAACAGTGAAGACTAGATGTGTATAGAGCTCACCTGAACACGCTTGGGGAAGGCAAACTGAGGCTTCAACTTGAGATATGCATTCTTCAGCGTGTTGTAGTCAGCTGCCTCAACCATGCTCTGTAACAAAGCATTTCAGAGGGATACTATTCTGCCTTCGAATTAAGGGCACTGCAACAGTACTTCTTTTATAAAGGTAAGAGCTGAATAGATATTCTGCCTTCAAACCTGTGGCAATGCAGCAGTACTTCTATTATAAAGGTATGAGCTAAAATGGTAAGATCACAATTCTTCCCATTCTTGTCTTTGTCTCCTCATCATTAGTAATTGTTGCCTGGCACTAAAGGGCAGAGCAACCATCCCTCACAGGAGAAAAGATTATTGCCCACTTTTCTAAGGGGAAGACCACATGTAAAACATTTTAACTGACTTTCCAAGGAACATGCTAAAAGCCACTTACCTGTAGGTCATGATTGGTGTCTAGATCAGCAGCAGCAATAGCCAGGGCAAGCAGTGGCAAGTTCAGATCCACACAGTGTTGCAGGAGGGGTGCTGTGGGCACCACCACAGGGCAGTGTCGCAGCAGCAGGTCTACACCGTGCACGCAGCTGGCTAAGCTGGTCTCACTTAGGGGAGCTATGGCTGCAATAAGGCACCATTTGATTTACAATAATAGAAAACCAAAATTTCCACATTCTCTCTGACTGTGCCACTCATTCCCCACTGGTGTCTCATCTGTTGCCTAATGTCCCTTCTAATGGCAGCATGCATGTGTCCTACAACAACAAATCATTTCAGTGCTCCATGATGTACCTTTCCTCATGAGAATAGCTTAAAACATTGTGCTTCAATAAAATTTGCTGATCCTTAAGAAAAAGATCTTATTGTTTTAGGAAATCACATCAAGCACCTTCCCAAATAACTGCTAGGTTTTCCTGTGATAATGCAATGTGACTCAATGTGCAGCACATACACACCCTTAGTGAAGGGATGTGCAATGAGCGTGGTCCAGGCGGTGGTGAGGGCCGGCACTGCCAACAGGTGTGGCATACTCTTCAGCTGTACCAACACTCTCTCCATCACAGACACCTCCAGCTGCTCAGTCTGAACACAAAAACATGCCATTAATCACATCACTTACATTCAATATGCCAATAAACCTGACAAACATAACTATGGACCACTTTCTTTTGATCAGGCTTAAAAAGGAGAGTTATTAAAGCTAGCAAGGCTGTGGTGGGTATTTGTTACTCCTTCCCTCTCCCAGTCACCGTGGGAAAAGCCTCTTATCAGGAAAATGACTCTTTAATTTCCTAACACCAACAAAACCTGAGACAAACCACAAGTGTGTGGGTTGTCAGTCGCCTCACCTTGACGAAGCGTGTGAGCTGCATGAGCAGGGCGCCCCACAGAGAAGCCGCCGTCACCTGCAGGAGACACTCACTGCTTGGTATTGGGATGGAACTTGTACTTTGAAAATTACTAAAAATTGATGACAATAAATTTATAAAAATGTATATTAATACTAGCATTATGATGCAAAAGTGCAGACAGTGATCTTTGAGTCAGGAGTTTGGAAAAGATGGTTAAATTCTTCAAGCTCTTCTATAATAGCCAACCTCTCCTTACTAAAACAATAATGACACGGCCAAGGTGTCACAACAATTCATATGCAAAAAACAAGTCTCACAATTCAGTACCAAATGGATTCTTTTCTGTAAAGCACAACCAGCTAAATACAACTAAGTGAATACACACTCACACTCACACTCACACACACACACACACACACACACACACACCTTGAAGTCATGACAGATGTCTGTAATGAGGCACAGAGCTTTGGGGTTATGTCGCTGTGTGCGCCACAGTCCCTCCACCAAGGCATTTTTGTCCATGCCATCGAACTGCTGCACAGTGCTGGTGTGCCCCAAGGCTTCCAGACGAGTCACATATTTCATTGACTTCAGGAGATTCCTGCATGGGAAGAGCAGTAATGGTGCATTTAATTGGATCATAATGTTATCAAGATGGCAGAACAAGAAAGAGAAAAAATAAATATAGTTACAACACAAGAAAAGTATAAGGTTAAGTCAGATCTATTAAAAGAAAGACTTTATGAATTAGCAATTTGTGAAAGTAAAGAGTATAAAATGTGACAAGCAAGCCAGAGAATGAGATGCCCAGTGCCAGGCCAGGTCACTGCTCCTCACCTCAGCTCACTCATGCCATGTGGGTACTTTTTCTGGATGGTGGCCTCATCAGCAATGGCCAGGAGGCAGCGCAGGGCACGCAGACGATGGGAAGCAGGGACGCTGGTGTCTTCAGATAGTGCTCGTTTGAGGAGGTAACTCACAGCCTCCTCTTGGGGGCAACACTTCAGCAGGTAGATGACCCTGTGGAGTCAATAACAGCATTCAGCACATTGGTATGAATGGAAGACAGAGGTACTTGTTTAGGCTGGTTAATTCAGACCTATTCCAAAAAGAATTCCCGATGTGGTGTAAGGATGGAACTCAATGGTAATTCAAGGATATCCTGCATCAAAGGTGTATGGGAACCAGTAACACACTTCTCTGAAGCTAAAAAAAAAAAAAAAAAAAAAAAAAAAGTCCAAACCCAACCTGGAGATTGAAGTGTCATCTTGTGTGTTCTCAGTTGCCTGTGTGGGGTCCAGTGAGATCTTGAAGTTGGTGACGGTGTCATCCAGTCCTGCTCCCATGGTGTCCTCAGGAGCCGGCAGCCACTGCTCCAGGAGGTCAAGCAGGATAGCCACCTGGGAACCAAAGCCGTGAGTGTGTGTGCGAGTGAGTGAGCGAATGAGTTGCTGTGACATGAAAATCGAGAAGAAATTAAATACGTAAGAAAGAAGATAACAAGAATGAAGAGATGAAGATGGAAGTAAGGAGAAGAATAAATGAAAACGAAGATGAGAAACATGAAAGCAGGTACCAAGATTATAAGATGCTATCACTAATCTGAGAGGTAAGAGAAGCTGTGACCACCGAGAACAGCAAGAGATGAGGAGGCATGACAAGACAAACAGAACCAGAGATGAACAGTAGATTGAAAGAAGCTTCTAGAACCTTCTCCCCATCTCTGGTGACATCAGAGGTTGCCAGAAACAAATGATATGGACGAGGCAGATAGTGACAAGCTAAGGGGAAGATCTTGTTCTTGACATAAGATGATATTACTGAAGATATTGGAAATAAACTTTGTATAACCAGAAGTTGTTGGGGGGGATGAGAAGTCAAGTAATGCGTGTATATTATGAGGTGTAAGAGACAGAGAGAAGAGAGAGAAGCCAAGAGAGCCAAGAGGGCAAGAGACAACAGTGAGACGGAGCTGTCAGACCAAAGAAGGGCCAAAATGGACGCACTGCCTATCTCAAGACCAGTAAGTGTAGCCAGACAGTTGTAATGCAGTCAGAGAAAATGTTGGTGTCATATTTGGATAGAGGGAAACTGGTTATGTGTAGGATGTGTAGAGTGGTGTTTTTATTAGAAGGTTAAATTGTAGGGTGTGTATAGGATTTTTTTTTTTTTTTTTTACATTACAAGGGCACTGGCCAAGGGCAAACAAAGTGTTGGAAAAAAAAAATCCCGCTGGTTGCCAGGCCCTGTTAAGAGGAAAGTAGAAAGAGAAAAACAAAAAATCTAAAAGGAGGGTCCAGTTAACGTAAGAGGTGTCTTGACACTCCTCTTTTGAAAGAGTTTAAGTCATAGGCAGGTGGAAATACAGACACAGGTAGAGAGTTCCAGAGTTTACCAGTGTAGGGAATGAAGGAGTGAAGATACTGGTTAACTCTTGCATTAGGAAGATGGACAGAATAGGGATGAGAAGAAGTAGAGAGTCTTGTGCAGCGAGGCCGCAGGAGGGGGAAGGCATGCAGTTAGCAAGTTCAGAAGAGCAGACAGCATGAAAACAGCGGTAGAAGACAGATAAAGATGCAACATTGCGGCGGTGACTTAAAGAATCAAGACAGTCAGTTAGAGGAGAAGAGTTGATAAGACGAAAAGCTTTAGATTCCACCTTGTTTAGTAAAGCTGTGTGTGGATCCCCCAGACATGAGAGCCATACTCCATACACGGGCGGATAAGGCCCTTGTACAGAGCAAGCAGCTGGGAGGAGAGAAAAATGGACGAAGACGCCATAGGACACCTAACTTCTTGGAAGCTGATTTAGCAAGAGTAGAGATGTGAAATTTCCAGTTTAGATTTTTAGTGAAGGATAGACCGAGTGTGTTTAATGTAGAGGAGAGGGAAGTTGAGTGTTATTGAAGAAGAGAGGATAGTTGTCTGGAAGGTTATGTCGAGTAGATAGTTGTAGAAATTGAGTTTTGAGGCATTGAACAAAACCAGGTTTTCTCTGCCCCAATCAGAAACAAGTGAAAGATCAGAAGTTAGGCGTCCTATAGCATCTCGCCTTGAGTCATTTAATTGTTGTTGGGTTGGGCGTCTGTTGAACGCTGTTGAATAATGCAGGGTGGTATCATCAGCATAGGAGTGGATAGGGCATTGAGTCAGATTTAGGAGATCATTGATGAATAATAGAAAGAGAGTGGGTGATAGGACAGAACCCTGTGGAACACCACTGTTGATAGTTTTAGGGAAGAACAGTGACCGTCTACTACAGCAGCAATAGAACGATCGGAAAGGAAACTGGAGATGAAGGTACAGAGAGAAGGATAGAATCCGTAGGAGGGTAGTTTAGAAATTAAAGATTTGTGCCAGACTCTATCGAAGGCTTTCGATATGTCAAGGCCGACAGCAAAGGTTTCACCGAAGTCCCTAAAGAGGATGACCAAGATTCAGTTAGGAAAGTAAGAAGATCACCAGTAGATCTGCCTTTACGGAAACCATACTGGCAATCAGAGAGAAGGTTGTGAGCTGATAGATGCCTCATTATCTTCCTATTAAGGATAGACTCAAAGGCTTTAGAAAGGCAGGAAATCAAAGCTATAGGGCGGTAGTTAGAAGGATTGGAGTGGTCACCTTTTTTAGGGACAGGTTGAATGTGAGCAAACTTCCAGCAAGAAGGATAAATAGAAGTAGAGAGACACAGATGAAAGAGTTTGACCAGGCAGTGAGCGAGTTCGGAAGCACAGTTTTTGAGAACAACAGGAGGGACTCCATCCGGACCGTAAGCCTTCCGAGAATCAAGGCCAGAGAGGGCCAGGAAAACGTCTTTATAAAGAATTTTAATTTTAGGGATGAAGTAGTCAGAGGGTGGAGGAGTAGGAGGAATATGCCCAGAATCATCCAAAGTTGAGTTGGTAGCAAAGGTTTGAGCGAAGAGTTCAGCTTTAGAAAAGAAGAGACAGCTGTAGAGCCATCTGGATGAAGTAAAGGAGGGAAAGACGAAGAAGTAAAGTTGTTAGAGATATTATTGGCTAGATGCCAGAAATCTCGAGAGGAGTTAGAATTGGAAAGACTTTGACATTTTCTATTGATGAAAGAGTTTTAGTAAGTTGGAGAATAGATTTGGCATGATTACGGGCAGAAATATATAGGGCATGAGTTTCAGCAGTTGGATGGCTACGGAACCGTTTGTGAGCCGCCTCTCTATCATTGACAGCACGAGAACAAGCAGAGTTAAACCAAGGCTTTTTAGCTTTAGGGTTAGAGAAAGTATGAGGAATGTATAGCTCCATGCCAGAGATAATCACCTCTGTTATGCGCTCGGCACAAAGAGAAGGATCTCTGACATGAAAACAATAATCATCCCAAGGAAATCAGAATAGTACTGCCTTAGTTCCTCCCACTTAGCAGAGTTAAAATGCCAGAAGCACCTCCGCTTAGGCGGGTCCTGAGGCTGCACTGGAGTGATAGAACTGGTAACGGAAATTAGATTGTGGTCGGAGGAGCCCAACGGAGAGGAAAGTTTAACAGAGTAAGCAGAAGGGTTGGAGGTTAGGAAAAGATCAAGAATGTTGGGCGTGTCTCCAAGGCGGTCAGGAATACGGGTAGGGAACTTCACTAGCTGCTCTAGGTCATGAAGGATAGCAAAGTTGAAGGTTTGTTCACCAGGTTGGTCAGTGAAAGAAGATGAAAGCCAAAGCTGGTGGTGAACATTGAAATCCCTAAAATGGAGATCTCAGCAAAAGGAAAGTGAGATAAGATGTGCTCCACCTTGGAAGTCAAATAGTCAAAGAATTTTACATAGTCAGAGGAATTAGGTGAGAGGTATACAGCACAGATGAATTTAGTTAGAGAGTGACATTGAAGTCTTAGCCAGATGGTAGAAAATTCTGAAGATTCAAGATTGTGGGCACGAGAGCAAGTGGTGTCGTTACGCACGTATGCGCAACATCCAGCTTTGGATTGAAAATGAGGATAGAGCAAGTAGGAGGGAACAGAAAAGGGGCTGCTGTCAGTAGTCACAGACAACTGTGTTTCAGTTAGGAAGAGAAGATGAGGTTTAGTAGAGGAGAGGTGGTGTTCCACAGATTGAAAATTAGAACGAAGGCCACGAATGTTGCAGAAATTGATAGTGAAAGTATTAGATGAAGTGTCAAGACACCCAAGGTCGACAGCAGAGGGCAGTCCGACCTGGGGACATTTATGGTCCCCTCCCCAGAGGGGGACTCCGAGGCAGGGCGTGGTGAAGCCATTATTAAATTTTGATTTGAAGAGAGTGTAAAAGTGTAAGGTGTTGTAGTGTAGTGTAGGAAGTAGTAGAAGTTGTCTTTAGAGGGCAGGCTGCAGCTGCTCAATTGTATAAATGAGACCACAAAGGGAACCGGGAAGAGAGGACACGGGGAATCACTCAGTCTGCAGCACTGCCTACATCCCCGTAAGTACCTCTCCTTGTGTGATTTGAGTTGAAGAACGTGAATACTGTGAAGTAATCGGGACCATTTGAAGAAGTTTGAGTAAAGAGAGAGTTGTTATTATCAATAAAGTTATTATGTGTGTGTAATGAATTTGAGTTCAAGATATAATGTGACAGAATCTGAGGTATTTCAAGGTGGACTTTGAGTGAAGAGAGTGATGAAATTTTCGTGGTTTTCGTTGTTGTTGTAGGGTCGGAAGGTGTAAATGTCTGTAAATAATATAATTAAGTAAAGTTTATAAAAAACTCAAATGTGTTCCCTTGATCCCACACAAGTAGTCTTCAAGATCTAGAGACACAACAAAATTGTGCAACTTGCAGACATGACAGAGTGAGTGAGCAAGAACTGAGTTATGGTGAGGCAAATGTGGGCTAGGAATGTTATGGTGAGGCCAGTAGAAGGGAAGAAAGTTAAGGTGAAGACAGTGTGAGTGGACTGCTGATGATATTAGTATGAAGCTGTGAAAATAAGTACAAAACACTGACAAAAATTATTTCCATGACAAAATGTGAAGATAATGACAAGCTATGGTTGTGTAATAGCAAGACAAAGTATGTAGCTATTTGAAGAAGTGACCACCTACAATAATCAACAATGCTCTTCTACTATTCATCCACTCTATCATCCTCATACCTTGTCTTCCTAAAAAATTCAAGTCTATCCATATCAGCCAGTTTCCATTACAAAAAGAGACTTGCCTTCTTCAGTTCGGAAACACTGCAAATTTCTGAGACACAAGCATTAATGTCAGGTTTGCTGTGCGTGCAGAGGGTGGAGAGGGAGGTGAGGGCAGGGTGGTGGTACAGAGCAGTGATCAGCTGGGAGGGAGTGCGGGTGAGAGCCAAGTACTGGGCCTCAGCCAGTCCGTGTTTGTGCAGGGCGTGCTCACAGGCCAGTTGCTGGTACCACTTCTCCATCTTGGCGTGGGCACTGCTGGCCTTGGGGTCTGCAGTGTCTTCCTTCCATTGTTGCACTAAGGAGCAGCTCTTCTTGATGGCCTCCACCTTGTCAGCCCCTGGAGGAAGCCGGTTCACCATCCAGGTGCAGCAGGCCGCAGCCAGCTGGTAGTCCTGCATCCTGGCAATAACCAGGCTAACCTGTGATAGCAGGCCACTGTAGGAGCTGCACAGCCTCCACTTTGGTGTTGCTGTGGAAGATGCTGTCTTGGAGGAGCTGCCAAGCCTTTGTCTTGGGGTGGCCTCCAGCTCCATCGTCTTGGACACAGTGTTGTGAACGGCTGAGAAACACATGTGGTTAGTATTGAGCTTCAGGATGTGTGATGCCTGAAGCCAGATGTCAAGTGTTGAAATGTTGAGTTCTGCCTCCACTGTTTTAGTAAAATTTGAGCTATTAATGTAGACTTCATGGAAGGGAAGTCGATATTTAGCAATCTCTGGCTCTGCCTGGCTCTGTGGGTGATTGGCTATCCACTCGTCCACCTCGGCATTGCTTGGCAGGGCTTGGCGTGGGTACACCTTCAGGAAGCTAATCACATCCAGTCCTCGTCTGTGAAGCTCCTTGTCATCTGAGAATTCCTGGAGGGCAACAAGCTGCTGCAGCACTAACTCAATTAGCTCATAGTTGTAAGGGCTGAGCTGCTCCACCTCTGATGAAAGCATATCAAAGAGCAGATCCTTACTTTTCACTTCAGCAATGATGACCTTGCACTTGGATAGGATAGCACGTGGAGGCTCCACCTGCACCACCTCACCTGGTGCAGGCTTCTTGTCTGGCACCACGGGAGACCAAGAGTGGAGTGTTGTCTGCAGGTAGCATAGCAGTGATTCTGTCATGTCTATCCCAAATTCTTCACAGTACTCATGGAGGAGAGGGAATGTGCAGGATGGCTGAGAGACTAGATCACTAACAACTGCCTTAAGAGCCAATGTATCACCTCTAAAAGCTTCCTTGAATGAAACATTCATGTCAGACAGTCTTTTACCCCACTGGGCTCTTTTCACCAATACCTCGAACTGCTCCTTCACATCTCTGAGCTCAAGCAAACTGCTATAGTCCTTCCCTGTTGCTCCAATATGCATCAACTTGATGTAGTCAAACCCATATCTTTTGATCAGTTCATTAAGCACTTTAAGACTCTCCCTCTTTGGAAGGAGCAACAGCAAACCAATGGCTAGAGTGGTGTCTGGCTTGGGTGTTCCAATGACTTTCAGAAGGATGGTAAACACCTGCTTCCAGTCCGGTATAAATCCTGCAGAAGATGACTCAGAGTTCTGCTGCACCATCTTAAGGCACAGCTGGAGGGCAAGCAGATCCTGGCCACGCTCACGCAGGTGACTCACAAGGAACTGCAAGCTGCTTACGAAGTCTGCATTTGTTCCCAGGTTGGCCATTGCCCCTGGGCTACTCTGGTAAGGTAGCAAGTTAGTGTTCTGGGTAGGAGTATGAGAGATGAGGCAGCTCTTCAAGGCACAAGTGATAACTGGCAATACTAGCAGGTCTTCAATGGGGATGTTGGGATCACAGAACAGAGGACTAAGCCTCCAGGTGGTCTTTGGGTCACTCAAGGTGTTGGAGTCATTGGTGCCATTGGTGTACACTCCCTCCACATGGCACTGTGAGTACAGCATCTGGCTCACCTGACACCAGCTCCCCAGCTCCAGCAACGAGTGCAGCAAATCTGTCAATATCAAAATAAGTTACTTGGATAAATACTACAATAATTAATTTGTTAATACACTTATTCCAGACTGTGATCTCCCTAAAGGGAGAGAGGCCTGACAAGGTTATATCAATGCAGGAAAAATGTCATAGTGACAACAGGCAATAAAGTAACTATGAGGCCATGTAAAGGGACAAACAAAAGGTTTGAGGACAGACTTTCAGGTTACCATGGGAGTAGCTACAATGTTTTGCTCTAACACCAGCCACACTCACCTGGAGGTGCATGCAGCTGGGCAGCACTCACAAGCTCATGAACAATGTTGATGAGATTAGCATGGGATTTCATGGTGATATCTCTCTCCTGCGATGATGAGGAACTGAGGAAGGTGGAACACTCAGAGGCAGGTAAAAACTGGCTGAGATGCTCCACCACCAGCCTCACCACCTGGTACACCACACTGCTACAATCTTTGATGCTGGGATCAGCCAACAACTTCCTGCAGGAGGGAACCACTTGCTTAGTACACTCACTGATGGCACTCCACCCACCCTTCTCCCAGCAGCAGCAGCAGCAGTGGCACAGAGAGAGAGAGAGAGAGAGAGAGAGAGAGAGAGAGAGAGAGAGAGAGAGAGAGAGAGAGAGAGAGAGAGAGAGAGAGAGAGAGAGAGAGAGAGAGAGAGAGAGAGAGAGAGAGAGAGAGAGAGAGAGAGAGAGAGAGAGAGAGAGAGAGAGAGAGAGAGAGAGAGAGAGAATCAGAGAGAGAGAAAATTCTCTTGTAATAAACTGACTAGTCTTCTAACATTTCTCTTACAATCTCCATTATAAAAGAATCCTCCCCATAAAACATTTCACTATCAGTGGATTGCTTTTCTGCCAAAAGACTTGGCACAAAACCACACCCACCTGCTCACACATACACACACACACACATATATACTCGTATATATGAAGAATGACTGAAGGAAATGGGACTACCAACCTTACAACATAAAAATGAATAAGGAGACCTAATAACAATATACAAGATAGTCAATGGCATTGAAAAGATAGACAAGGAAGACCTAGTGCTGGTGACAGAAGAAGATAGAAGGACAAGAGGACATGTAAAGAAGATCAGGATGAGGCAGTGTGTGAAAGATATTGGAAAATACAGTTTTCCACACAGAATGGTGGAGAAGTGGAATGCATTGAATAATGAAGTTGTTACAGCACATAATGTGCATAACTTTAAGGAAAAATTGGATAAATGGAGACATGGAGATAGGGCACTATGAGCCCTGCTCAAATCCTGTACAATACAACTAGGTAAACACACACACACACACACCTAGACCTAGATTGGAATATGCAGGAGTTGTGTGGACTCCCCATAAAAAGAAACACATAAGGAAATTGGAGACTACAAAAAATGGCTACAAGAATGGTTCCAGAATTTAAAGGGAAGACATATGAGGAGAGACTAAAAGCTATGGATCTACCAACCCTGGAACAGAGAAAAGGGAGAGGGGATCTGATACAAGTTTATAAATTGATTAACAGAATGGATCATGTGGATAATGAGAAACTAATCCTGAGAGAAGAATATGACATTAGAAGCACAAGATCACATAGTAAGAAACTGAGGAAGGGAAGATGTCTGAGAGATGTTAAAAAATTTTGTTTCCCACAAAGATGTGTTGAGACTTGGAACAGTTTGAGTGAGGAAGTGGTGTCAGCAAAGAGTGTACATAGTTTTAAAGAAAAATTGGACAAGTGTAGATATGGAGACGGGGCCACATGAGCATAAAGCCCAGGCCCTGTAAAACTACAACTAGGTAAATACACACACACATGCGCACACACGCACACACACACACACACACACCCTGGCCATGAACTCACTGGCAGATCTGGATGGCCTCCTTCAGCCTCCCACTCTTGGAGAAGAGTGAAGCCAAGTGTGAGAGAAGATCAGACCTAGCCACCCCAAGCAGGGAGGCCATCCACTGTAAGCGGCTCATGCCTGCCCACACATCTTCCTTCTTCACAGCTGGAGGAGCAGAGGTAGGGGGAGCAGGAGGAGGTACACTGAAGAGGCTCTTTCTCTTCACATTCTTGTCATCACCTGCTTCAAGTACCGACTGTTCTTTTGCATCAAGGTTGGAAATGTTCTCTCTGAACCATGCCGTGACTTGGTTTTGCAGAAGAGTCTTGCATCCTGTCCTGTCTTCCATATCCCGCAGGGTTGGGTACAACTTGTAATGAGTCTAGAACAAAGGTAAACTTTAGTACTATGCAGAAAGAGGTGACATGCAGTTAACCTATCACATAATTCATAAGGTACTGTGTATATAGATGGCTTGGTGAGGTGACAGGCAGTTTACCTAGCACACACTTCATAAGGTAAGTGCATATAGGTGGCTTGGTGAGGTGAAAGGCAGTTTACCTAGTACAAAATTCATTGGGCAAGTGTATGTAGGTGGCTTGGCATACCTGGAGAGCATGAAGTCTAGGGGCAATTGAGAAAACATTCCTGTAGTCTTGAAGGCTATCTGATGGAATCAACTTCTTGAGCACTGCCTCCAGCTCCATCACACCCTTGGTCATCGCCTCATGCTTGTCCTTCATCTGTGCAGTACACATTAGTATCAATCACACCATCACTTTCCAAGCTAAAAATGGTCACAAAAACATTCTGGTGAGGATTCTGTTAGGCCTCCATGTTGAAGTTAAATGTGTTAAATGTCTAATCAAACACTCCTTCCCTGCATTCTTGGCTCTACTTTACCTCCTGTGACAGTGGTCTGTGCAGCAGCATCTGGGTCATGTAGATGAGCAGGTTCTCGCCCACCACTTTCTGGAGACTGTCATTTACTCCCAAGAGTAATTCTTTGGTGCCATCAATATCTCTGGGAAAAGTCAATATGATAAATTCTCAGAGGTGCAGGAAAAGTAATATCTATTGCAAGTGTTTGAATTAGGAGCAAGTTTAGAAAGTTAATTCCTCAATGGATTTCCTACACAAAATTCAACTAAAGAACATGGTGGGTGATTGATGTGTGAGATGTACTCCACAGCACTAGCCTGGGACTATTCAAGGTCCTCCACAGCACTAGCCTGGAACTATTCAAGGTCCTCCACAGCACTAGCCTGGAACTATTCAAGGTCCTCCACAGCACTAACCTGGGACTATTCAAGGTCTTCCACAGCACTAACCTGGGACTATTCAAGGTCCTCCACAGCACTAACCTGGGACTATTCAAGGTGAAGCACATTGAAAGCACAGGGAGGTGAAAGACATCCTCATTCCACACACACATCACTGACAAGGATTCAATAAGCAAACTGTTGAGCACCTTGTGTTAAGCAGGTGGATGGCACGGAAGAAGTAGGCGTCACTCTGACGCAGGCAGCGGTAGCTGTTCACCACACACAGGGCATCCTCCATCACTGTTTCCTTGTCACTTGATACAATGTTACTCAAGATCATCTGCAAACAGTACCACAAATCAGTGGCCGAGTTACATAGAACCTCACATCACATTTACTTCACGAGGCCTGTACTAACACTACACCACTCACAATCCAATGCCCCTTCCCCTCATTACTCTTAAAAGAACATGAACACTAACATTTAAATGATATGTGTCATTACCATTGAAACACATCTTCAACCCACACACACACACATGCACACACCTCTGCAATCATGGGGTCCTCAATCTTCACCATGTGGAGTGAGTATCGGCGCAGCACCAGCTTGAGGCCCACCATGTTCCGTTGGTCCTCCAGCTCACTGGTGAAGGTGGTGTTGAGGGACACCCCCAACTCACAGGCTGCCTGCGTCCCCTCACTCCACGGCACTGGCGCCACACGCACACACTCCAGCAGTACCTCCGCTCGCAGCTGGAGAGGGGAAAGATGGACATTATTTCACATTCATTTGAATTAATTTTTTTTTTTTTTTTTAAACACTATGACCTATAGCACCTATAGGTATACTTGAAGGGCGTGTATTGGAAGCGCTGTTCTGCTTCCACCCGTTAGTGGCACAAGCAATTTCATTTATAGTGGTATCCATATTAGGGCCCATATCACCACCTAAGTGCATCATGGTGACATGCAAGTAACTTAAAACCACTTGACAAATGGCATAATTTCAAGGTGGTACATGGTTTGACACTAATTGGTGAATACTGCAGACATGAGACAACATGCAAAATAGACAAGTCGAGAGAATGCACACAGTACCTGGGTGTCAGACATGACATCAACGATGGCATACAGCTTGTCCTCCCATGGGGCCTCCTGCCAGGCCCACCAGTTCTGGTCGGCACTGGCCAGGGTCTCCAGTATGTAGCGGGAGAGGTGGAGGTCTTGGTCCAGCTGGTGCCGCACAAAGAATCCTCTGAGGAAGCCATCCATCAGGGAAGCCACCTCCTCCCCATACGCCAGGCAGTCCAGCAGAGCAGACACCGCCCCCATCTTGTCATCCTGCACCAGGAAGGACAACAGTGTGGTGACACATTTTATATATGCATTTATGTAACAGGGTGACACTCTGCTCACCCTCCCCTGCACTCGTCTATTTACAAAAGAAGAGGAGGAGGAGGAGTAAGTGTGCTCAATGCTCATGGTACCAAAGGAGTGACACCTGTGCTTACCTGAGTATACTGGTTCAGTTCTATTTTGATCCTAAATTTGGAGGATAGTAACTGAAGGTCCTGCAGAGCATGTGCTGTCTGCTGCAATTGTTGCAGTGCTGCAGATGGGGAGAAGGCAACCTGTCCAGCCAAGGTGTTCTCTGCACTGCCATCTGTGAAGTTTTAGTTCATCACTCACTGTATGTGTGTGTGTGTGTGTGTGTGTGTTTCAGTGGTGGGATGCACAACTGTGCGCTAGTATTGAGACAACCTGGACACATTGCTTTACAACACATGCACAAGTTAAGGATCACTTTTTCTAGAAGCACAATGTAATGGATGTCAGCCAAGGTATACAATATTAGTAAGATAACAAACTACTCTGATACTCTTTGGTTTCACTTTAAGTAATGGAAGTCATATCTATATAATCAGGTTACTTATGCTGCTGATGCTAGTTCACTTGTTTGCTAAGTCGGACACTATCAAAGCTGAATGCACTATCTCATCGTACATAGAAGTAGCCAAGCAAAGGGCAGCAGTCTATTTAGTTGCTAACAAGGACAGAATAAGAGTTCCTCACCTGCCAGAAAGTCAGAGGAGACATTTTCCAGCACACCGATGATGGTGTTGGCAAGATTCAGGCCACAGGTGGGCCATTTAGCCTTCTCCTGCAACTCCAGCTTCCTGCACACACACATCACAAGTTATCAGAGAGAGAGAGAGAGAGAGAGAGAGAGAGAGAGAGAGAGAGAGAGAGAGAGAGAGAGAGAGAGAGAGAGAGAGAGAGAGAGAGAGAGAGAGAGAGAGAGAGAGAGAGAGAGAGAGAGAGAGCATAAATTTTCCTTACTAGTCTATGATGCCTCCAGTCTATGCTTTTGACAGACTGAAATGAAAAGCAAGATGTTAATTTTCACTATATAAAAACTGCCTATACTGTACAACTATTGCCAGAACTCCCCCAGCTTGATGACCTGACCTGACCTTCCCTTGTGCCAAGAACCCCATTCTGAAATGCTTTTGCACTAACTCCAATACTTCATAAAAATTTAAGTTATCCAGGTTAGTAAAAGTATTTCTACGGTTTGAATGAAACAACAATCAGTTTTACATTATTAACAAGAACACTCTTGAGAACAAGGCTAATCATATCTGTGGCCTTGGGAAATAGTAGAGAGAGAGAGAGAGAGAGAGAGAGAGAGAGAGAGAGAGAGAGAGAGAGAGAGAGAGAGAGAGAGAGAGAGAGAGAGAGAGAGAGAGAGAGAGAGAGAGAGAGAGAGAGAGAGAGAGAGAGAGAGAGAGAGAGAGAGAGAGAGAGAGAGAGAGAGAGAGTGTTTCTGAATAGAGCAAAACACTGAGTTGTCCTCACTTGACCCAGTCGTCGGCCCAGATGGCAATCATGTCCAAGGAGGAGCGGCACATCATCACCAAGTCTGTCAGGATGTTGTTAGGCAGCCACTGACACAGGACGGAGGAGGGGATGTTGTGGGGTACTGATGCCAGCACCTGTGCCACTTGCTCCTCGTCCATCAGCTGGCAGAACTCATACTGGTGTCGGTGCCAGAATGTCGACACCACATCCAAATTTCCCTGCAGAAGCCAGCCTTTGTTTATGTATCAGTGGAGTACTAATAAGGGAGAACAGTCTAGAGGAAATGTAAGCTTTGAAATATGGTTGTAGAGTTTTCCTTACTGTACTCAAACAAGAAACCTTTATAAGGGAGGAATGTCTAGAACAAAAGTAAGCTTTCAAAGATAACTATAAAGTTTTCCCTAATCCTATTGTAATGAAACAAGAGCAAAAACACTTTCATCCTTTGTGTGGGAGAAAAGTGTGGAACAGAAGTGAAGTTTCAAACATAGCTATAATGTTTTACCAATTTTAGTGGAACAAGAGTGTGAGGAAAGCAAGCAGCTCCTACACTACACTGTGAAGTGATTATTGGGTGTGTCTGCAGAGGCCCTGGCAAGCTCCCACCTGAGTGAGGTGCTCCAGGCACTCCTCCAGCATGTCAGCGTGGGAGAAGGAGAGCCAGTGCTGAATGTCGGAGGATGGAAAGACTGTCTCAAAGGTGCGGAGGCGGTACGACGTCTCACACACTCTCTGCATCAACTCACTCATCTTGTCGCCTTCTTCTGACTGAAAAACCGTAAGTTTGGGATAAAGCAAGTGAATTGTGATTTATGGTTGCAACATGTCCCTTTCTGTACATACCCTCTACTGTCCATGAACAGAATCACAAGAGCATTTTCTTACCAAGCTCAGCTAAGAAACAAACAGGCAAAGCTCACAAAGAAAAGACATCTGCACCTTAGAAACAGCTTACAGTACTGCTTCACCTGAGTTGCCCGAGCAAGGCGTTCCTTGGCATAGCTGAGGATCCTCTTGGTGGTGGGCAGGTTGGTCATGGGAGCCTCAATGCACATGGTGGTGACAAATGCAGCATCACGGATCTTCTCCAGCGTGGTGAGTAGCTCCTCCATCAGACTGAAAGGCATGTCAAGTGTGAATCGTGCCCCGAGTGTGCAGCCACGGCAGGCGTGACAAATTACCGCTGACACTCCACAGCAACACTGCCTCACCTCTACTCGTACCAATTATCATCTATCCCTCACCAAGTCCCTCCTTTTGTTGCTTTTCATCTAGCATGAGAAAATAAGGGCAGCTGCAAGAAGACCTCAGGCCTACACATGGCAGTCAGTCCCTGCCCGAAACACCCACCTACGTACTTCCACTTGTCTTCTTCATCCATAAATCTGCCTAATATTCTTTTAAGGCTCCTTAATGAGTGTTTCTATAAGCCTGATACTCCTTGGCCTCCTCACCTGCTGCCAGCCTCCATGTCCAGCACAGTGAGGCTGGCTGTGGTGTCCGTGTTCTGCCAGGGGTTCAGCAGGTCACACAAATATTGTGCTCGGGCCCTGTGCACATCCTCTACGTCCAGATGGAAGAGCCCACAGAACTCCTCTGCTTCCTTAAATTTGTGCTTCACCAACAGCTTGGCCAGTCTGGGGCAGAGCAAGGTTTGGGTGACTAAAACTGAACTAGACTCAGTACAACTCTATTCCTTAATTTCTCCAGGTTAAGATAATATTAAAATTAAGGTAAACTTACAGTGCAACTCTATAGCTTCATTTCTGCAAGTTTTATGCTAATTTCATCAGTATCTGATAACTCAAAGAATCAATTTCTCTTTTCCCAAATATGCAGGTTCTTCTAAATATGATTTCATTAGTCTCACAAATAATTTTGTGTGTGTTGCCTGCAGCTTTCACAGTTGTTATCTTTGATCCATGGCTCATACAACAGACCAACATCTTTTGCAGATTCATTTCAAGACCATAGTCTTTTGGTGATGGACATGATTAAGAGTGAAAACACCATCCTAGCTAAACGTTGTTCTGAACAATTGTCAATACAAAACTGTCTTTTAACTGAAAGTCTCGCACACACACACACACACACACACACACATACCTCGCTTCAGGCACACCATCTACAATACTCTTCATCTTGATATTCTTGATGAGTTTTGTATCAGGAGTGACTTCAGGCTCCAAAAACAAGACACACTCGGTCCCCTTCCCCAGCGTCACCAGGGAGCTGCCTTGGGTCACACTAAGCTCATATATTGTACTGAAGCCTACAAGGAGAAAAGGCAATGAAAGTAGAACCAAATATTGAAGGAAAAACTAAAGTAGGTAATGAATACAATACTACCTATAGTTCTAGTGTGTGTGTGTGTGTGTGTGTGTGTGTGTGTGTGTGTGTGTGTGTGTGTGTGTGTGTGTGTGTGTGTGTGTGTGTGTGTGTGTGTGTGTGTGTGTGTGTGTGTGTGTGTGCTCTTGACTGGCCCTCTTCATATTCATGGAGATGCTGGGCTTGTATAAATATAAAATTAATTACAAGAGAAAATCTTTGCCATTGACATGTCAGGTAAAAAGTGCATCAGGTTACCACAACACAAACCCGTCAGGACTCACCTGGGAAGGACACAATCCTCATCAGGCAGCTTCCTGAGTCCGGGTCCTTCAGGAGAAAGAAGAACTGTGCCTGGTCTTCTACCTCCTGCAGCAGCTTCACATCAAGGATAGGCAGCCCACCAGCATCCTCTTCACACAGAGTGAGGCCCGTCACACTGCACACCACCGCTACAGTCCCTTCCTTGCTCAGCACCACCAGGTACCTGACACACACACACACACACACACAGGACACCAATTACAACACTGACATCACAGACTTACTCAATCTTACAAAACTACAAAAAATAAATACTACACACATAAACAAGTCAGTGTGTGGGTCTGACCTGGCGTTCAGTACAGGTGTGATACAGCGGCAGGCTGAATATTGGGAGAGGGTCCAGGTAAGGGGCCGCTTTGGGTCCTGCAGGCTGGAAGGACTCCACAGGACGAGGCCATCCTCACTGGCGCAGTACAGCCACAGCTTGCCATCACCACTCTCCACAGACGACACCTGTGTGCACCAAACTCAGCAGTGCCACCACCCCTAATGCCACACCCAAGACACTCTCCACAGTGCTGCAGCCCTAATGCCACATCCAAGGCACTCACGACAGTGCTGCACCCCTAATGCCATACCCAAGACACTCTCCACAGTGCTGCAGCCCTAATGCCACACCCAAGGCACTCACCACAGTGCTGCCCCCTTAATGCCACACCCAAAGCACTCACCACAGTGCTGCACCCCTAATGCCACACCCAAGGCACTCACCACTCACCACTCACCACAGTGCTGCACCCCTAATGCCACACCCAAGGCACTCACCACAGTGCTGCAGCCCTAATGCCACACCCAAGGCACTCACCACTCACCACAGTGCTGCAGCCCTAATGCCACACCCAAGGCACTCACCACTCACCACAGTGCTGCACCCCTAATGCCATACCCAAGGCACTCACCAGTCACCACAGTGCTGCACCCCTAAAGCCACAACTGAGGCACTCACCACAGTGGTAGCAACACTAAAGCCACACCTGAAACACCCACTACCTAACACACCTATTTACTGTCACAACTCAAGAAAGCTCAAGGATTCTTGATCACCTCTAAATTGAAAGCTTTGTTTTTTAAATGTAACCTTCACAAAACAGAGCATGAATTATCTCTCTCTCTTTCTCTCTTTATATATATATATATATATATATATATATATATATATATATATATATATATATATATATATATATATATATATATATATATATATATATATATATATATGGACTGTGTGGTCAGTGGAAATAGAAAGATACTCTGCAGTGTTATTAGACAAGAGTCCAAAGTACCTCAGCATCGTGGAGATCAAAGCTCTGCTCTGTCAAGGTGATGCCTGCTGCCACAGTCTTAAGAGTGTCTTCACTCCTCAGTCTCAGGCCTTCACTCAGAGCAACATTGTCTATATTATTCAGGCTGAAAGAGACAGGGCACCCTGATCAGCATCTCCACTCACATCTCTTGGTGATCACTCATCACACACTAGTAGTATGTTGTCCCATGTCACACATAATTTGCAACATGCAGACATCACTTTTATGAGAGATGCCCCTCATCAAACATCACTTTTAATCAAATGAAAAAAAAAAAAAAAATAAATAAATAAATAAATAAATAAATAAAAAAAAAAAACTAAAAAAAAATAAATAAAATAAAATAAATAAATAAATAAAAGTATAAAAAAATATGGCATATATACTCAATCCTGTCTTTCTCTTTCATGTCTCATACAAACTCTCCATGCCTTGAAAACTAAGAGCAATAAATATTGTTACCTGAAGATCTGGCCACAGGAGGTAGCAAGAGACACTGTGAGGCTGCCATCACTCATCTGAAAGCAGTGTCCTCCAACAAACACTTTTCCTTTCTTCTTTTTAATGGGAAGATGCCTGCAAGCAACAGAGAGGAGTGTAAAGACAGATAAGCACTGTAATAACAGGGAAGGTGGTGATTTAATTGTTAGGTATGTTACAGGAGGGAGATTGGGTAATGGAAAAAGATTACTTAGAAAACTCAATTAATCCTACATGCAGACAGCTCTTTGTACAACCAGCCACAACAAAGACACAATTCCCGTGTGATTCAACAATCCTCCAAACTGACCGGTGATGACCACGCTGGAGTGTGGAGAATTAAGTTACCTTGTGATGAGCAGTTTGTGCGAGGCCACATGGATGTAATGGATTCTGCCGGCAACATCTCCCACCATCAGGAACTCCCCTTGTGGTGCCCACAACACCAGGCTCACTGCTTCCTCCAGGGTGAGATGGAGCACCAAGGAGGAGTAGTTCTCCTCTAACACAAACAGCATCTGGTCCAAGGCCACTGCCACCTGGCCCCATCCTGAACTGGCACTCACCAGAGGCAGGCCCTCTACCTGCCACACAATAGTTAGCATAAGTTTCATGGCCCACAATTAAATGAAATTTTTTTCTTAAATTATTCCATGTTACATTTTCATTATAAAATTCCTGTCTTGTAAACTGCTACCACTGGCATGCACAAGAAAGGACAATATAGTGGCAGCATTCTTCCAACCCAGCTGTCAAATGTACTGCCTACCAGGCCACCATTCACTCTGAAGGGAAGCTGGCATGGGAAGACATCAGAGTCCAGGTAGAATTCCTTCTCACAGGACCATGGGTAGAAAGTTCCCTGTCCCTCTGTGCTATTGTTATATCCAGACAGCTGCCATCTGTCCATTACATTAAAAAGGAAGATGAACAAAAGAGTAAGGCATTCCAAGGAGTGTGCCTCACCTGCTCACTGGGATGGAAATAGGTAAGCTTGACCACTTCATACAGGGAGGTGAGACTACCCAGGTCCTTTGCCTGCCGAGTTTCCTCATCGCACTCAGCATCAAGCACCTCCCAGGCTACCATCTGGTGAAAAAAAAGAAAAGAGATAATCTTTATGTTGATGCACCAGACTCTCTTGCATCCTTCAACCAGAATAAGATGATAACAAAACGTTGGCTATTCAATGATGCAATATAGACAGCAAAAAAGACAGAAAGGAAATTACAATTCTCAAAAGAACATAACAAGATACAATTTTAGATTTCACTTAAAGATATGGACAGAGGAAGCAGAAACAATATAGTATGTAGCTACTCTGGAAATTCTGCTCTAAAGGTTTACTTTCCGTATTGAGGAGAAGTGACCACAAACATCTGCATTACAGTGAGTTTTGTCATTTTTGTTGTTATGACCACAAATTTTGTCAACATTACAACATACAGACAAATCAGATAAATGAGGGAAATGACCATTCAGAAACTTCCATACCAAGATCACGTCAAGTGAGAGCAAAGGCCCTAGGCCGAGGAGGGATGACCTGTCCTAGCTCTTCCTTCCATCACTGGATGGTGGCAAGGTAGGGGAGGAACAACGCTTAACTAACCCTACAGAAGAGATTGAGAAACCCTGCAAAGACCCTGAGAATCACTGAGAAACCCTGAAAATCTACACCTGACATCCACCACATCCCACACACTCGGTGACAAAAAATCTCAGAGGAAAACACATCAAGCTAATCTCTATTAAGGTAACATTATAACATTTCATTGCTCGCTGGCCTGGTTGGAGTATCTGCCCGACATTTGTAGAGCAACCCTACTGTTCTTTATTTTCGGCTGCAAAACTCCATCATGTATGATAATCCACTATGAAGTCATTGGAAGGCTCTAAGTTACTAGACACCTATTCCAATCACCTCTGTAAGTGACTGGTACTCTTCTGTCATGACCTCACCTAAAAAGGCGGGAACACGCAGGTACACAAATATTACCAGGGCAATTTTTTGCCAAATGAACCTTTCTGCTCTCAATTTTACACTTGCTAAGGATGCCACCAGCCTTACTCTGCTGGAACACACACACTCTGGCTTACCTTAACGAGATTAGAGGTTCACTAACACTAAAACAGTTCCCTGCAGCCGCGCCTCAAACATTAAACCACTTTTGTTTGCACCGCCCGTCGTCTGTTCGGTTCGGCATGGCCATGATATGAATATGAATACATCTCTGACACCGTCAATTTCGTACTTCTCAAGCTTTGCTGTCTTAAATTTTCATACAATTTAAACGGAAAAGTTTTTTTTTATTTATGGATCTTTTTCTTTTCCAATTACTTATCTATTTTGATCTGTTAAGGAAAGGAAGGAAATAGACAAAATACAGTTTGTTTACAAGTGTACAGCTGATGCCTGACGGTGGAGGTGGATTAGGAGGCAGCGGTAGAAGATTATGTCTTTTTTCTGTCTGATATTAAATTACAGGTAGGTGTGTCTTCATATGAAAATGTTTAGGTAGCCAGTGTGTGCATATATAATGCGGATGAGTAAATAAATGAGAGTAGCGAGTGTGTAATCTTGCTAGGCTGCCACACGTGTTCATTGGTGGTGACGGCGCAAGGAATATAGTACAGTCCTTGTGACTGCGCGAGCGACAGTGGCACAGTGGCGTGGCGGCCGTGGCCCTGGAGGGTGGATTGGGCCACTGTTGATGCTCGCCACTGACCCACTGTGCTCTAATGCTCTACCTTAAGTGTCAACGAGAATAAATGATTTTTTTTTTTCAGGATATGGAAAAACTTTAACATAGATGTTCTATAAGGCCATGCATTTAATGTGAAAGTGCACATAGGTAAGCAACATGGGAGTCACTTCAGTGTGCTGCCTGGCCTCCCGAGTGTGGGCGAGGCACCTGAGGACTCAAGCTGCCAGGTGAGTGTGTGGCTGCTGGTCTTTATACTGCCAGTAACACTCATTTCTCATTGGAAAGGACTCCGGCAGAAAAGTTTGAAATATTGATGAGCTGATCTAAGAGTGAGGGGCCAGACATCCAGTAAGACTCTCAAGGTAGATGGCAGCTTGCCATTACTGCCACCTTCATTTATCCAATAAAGTTGTTTATCCTTGACTGTAACACTACTTTATGGTACTTTTTGGTCTGCAGTAATATGATCATAAGTTTCTGGAGCTGATAGATCATGAGCCTTATGTGACACTACCCTTTTTCTGGTGTGTCTGGTGGTGGTCTGACTAACAGCCAGCTGCCCCGGGGAAGCCATCCCAGGCCTGAAGGGAGAGCCTCAGCCAAGGTTGTATTGCCACTGACGGAGGAGGATTTGCTGAAGATAGCGGGAAACAGCTCAAGACAGATGCAGCTTTTGGAAAGCACCAAAGAAAGTCACTCAAAGAAAACCGAACTTAAATCTATTGGTCTTAAAGAAAAGGTGATGATTTTGATTTGTACATGTATGCTTGAGATATTTGTCTTTCTTTCTAAATTGTCTTTTTTTGTTTTTTTCTTTTTCTTTGTGGCACATGACTTAAATTTAACAATCCACTATAAAAGTATTTATGGGATCAATTTAAGTGAAGCACTGTGAGATTTATCAGTTTCACTTATTTTATTTCTTTTACAGCTTGTGTTAATTGACAAGTGATCAGCAGTAATAAAAGGATTGCTGTAGTCTCAAAGTGATGCATCACTCATATCCTGTTGATTGATACATGTGCTTTTCATTCCAGGGCAAGAAGGCAACTCCTCCTCCTCTTCCACCAGTCACTGAGGACAACCAGTTCCAGCGCCTTGCTGAGTCCGTCACTCCCCTGTGTGAGGTGCAGCCCTCAGTGACTCCTGCTAAGTGCTGGGAGTGCTCTCTTTGACACCTCAATTGTTATAGGGCCAGCTGTTAATTGATAGTCTCCTGGGCATTGGATTCATTATAATTGGAAGACAATATATGATTCCTGAGACAAGAGAAAACTCTCATATCTTGCCTTTTCATTTGATGCGTCAAAGTTTTGTATGGAAGTGCCACATGTAGTTCACAGTTCCTGGATGGCTTGCATTACGTAGCCTTCATGTGATTTGTATTAGTATCATCAGTCATTGTTTGTCATGTAAATATATTCTTTTCAGTTTGTCTGTTATGCCAATCAAAGGTTTCCTTACCCAGTATTGAGCCATTGTTTGTCTAGACATTTCTTGCATGTATCTTTTATTCATATGCAACTGAGGACTGCAAGTGCAAAGATAAAGAAAGACGAGACAAATCAAGATTATTGTTATTTACTTAGCCTGAATGTTCTCACAGGTTCCATACTTCAAGCAACTTGTGATAAAAGAAAAGGAATGCAAGAAAATCCTTAAGGAACTGAGCCACAGGTTGTCTAAGGCTGGGCTACCATTACATAGAAACTTGAAGAAGCTGCCCTGTGTCCTTGAACCCACTAGGCCTTCAGTAGGTGTGACTGTCACAAATATGAATTTGTCTTTAACTGTTGAGATATTTGACCTTAAGTGTCTCCTTGGCAGTGTCAGTGTTGCACCAACCTCAACACAAATCAGCCTCCCATAGTCACAGTTTGCTTTGAAGTAGTCTGTCCTCAGCCATCAGTGATGTGATAAGGATACCATTTGTTACATGTCACTAGTGACAGTATTGTTTGCTTTCCATAAACACAGCCAGAGTTGATTGGATACCGCAACAAAGATGAGTTTGGGATTCACTTTGGTGTTGATGGCAACCCCAAGACTGTTGGCTTCTTCGTGGGGCGACCCTTGGATCCGGAGATGGTGTGTGTGCCACCCACCTTCCTCGTCAACATGAGGGAGGAGCATAAGCAGATTGCACAGGTGTGGAACTACTCACTTTTCTGCCTCAGGATTCTTTAAAGTCTGCCACTCTTCTTGTTGGTAGAGATTTATCAACAAATTTTCCCTCTCATGTTTCAGTCTTGATTTTCTCTCTCTCTCTCTCTCTCTCTCTCTCTCTCTCTCTCTCTCTCTCTCTCTCTCTCTCTCTCTCTCTCTCTCTCTCTCTCTCTCTCTCTCTCTCTCTCTCTCTCTCTCTCTCTCTCTCTCTCTCTCTCACACACACACACACACACACACACACACACACACACACACACACACACACACACACACACACACACACACACACACACACACACACACACACACACACACACACACACACACACACACACAGATTCAGATTCAGATGTTTATTGACCACAACATGACACAGAAATTTCAAAATGACAAGATCACAACAAATAATCCCAGATAATTAAAACTAACAACAACATACAAGCTAATTGTAGTCCAGTAACTACTCATACAATGTCCAGATAAAAATAAATATCATAATATTCAAGTTCCCAATCCCTATTTGTATACTGAAAGGATATCATGAACTATATGGCATACATTTTCTGGTGCGAACATATCAGAACAAAACAACTCTTCCAAACTAGCAAATTGGTACCTGTCTCTTAAGTGTCGAGTCATTGGACAGTTCTCAGTGACGTGTCGTTCAGTTTGAATTTCCCCACATACGCACAACCGTTCTTCTACTGGTATACGCCCACGACCTCGCCTATTCCATCTCCCTGTCTCGCAGGCCAGGGAGTGTCCGCTCACCCTAAACCGAGTGAACGACATCCTGTGATATTCCTTTATAACGTGTTTTTCTTTATAAACAGGGTTAACAGACAATGTTGGGTTGATTTCCATATACACCTTGCGACGAGACGACACACACACACACACACACACACACACACACACACACACACACACACACACACACACACACACACACACACACACACACACACACACACACACACATGTGGGGAGTTTAGAAGTGAGAAAAGCTGTGGGACCTGATGGGGTATCAGGATGGATTTTAAGAGAATGCAGGGAGCAATTGGCAGAAAAAGTTTGTGAAGTAATTGATGCCTCATTAAGGGAAGGCGTAGTGCCCCAAGACTGGAAAAGAGCTAACATTGTCCCAATCTATAAATCAGGTAACAAGAGACCCATTGAACTATAGACCAGTGTCACTTACAAGTGTGGTAGCTAAGATGTGTGAGAGGGTGGTGAAGACTAGATGGACAGACTTCTTGGAGAAAAATGACATACTTTGTGAGTGTCAATTTGGTTTTAGGAAAGGCGTTCATGCACGACAAACCTGATATGTTACTATTCGAGGGTGATAGATGTAATACAGGAAAGAGATGGTTGGGCTGATGGAATATATCTGGATTTAAAAAAGGCCTTTGATAAGGTACCACACCAGAGACTGATCTGGAAACTTGAAATGGTAGGAGGAGTGCATGGCAGTTTACTAAAATGGATGGAAGACTTTTGGTAGGAAGAGAAATGAGAACAATAATTAAGGACAGACCATCAGAATGGGGATTGGTGGAGAGTGGAGTTCCACAGGGATCAGTGTTGGCACCAGTAATGTTCGCAGTCTACATAAATGACATGGTGGATGGGGTGTCCAGTTATGTGAGCCTATTTGCAGGCGATGCAAAATTGTTACGAAAAGTGAGATGTGACAAAGATTGCGAACTACTCCAGGAAGACTTGGACAGAATATGGAAATGGAGCTGTACATGGCAAATGGAGTTCAACACGACAAAATGCAAGAAAATAGAGTTTGGCAAGAGTGAAAGAAGAATCAGGAGTATGTACAAGATAGGAAATGAAGACATAAAAACCAGTCATGAAGAAAAAGACCTTGGGGTGACAATTACCAATGACCTATCGCCAGAGAGACATATAAACAAAATAATTGGAGAAGTATTGAACTTATTGAGGAACATAAGAGTGGCGTTCGTATATCTAGATGAAGAAATGATGAAGAAAATAATTACTGCAATGATAAGACCGAGGCTTGAATATGCAACAATACAGTGGGCTCGAACTTAAAGAAACACATAAGGAAACTAGAGAAAGTACAGAGGGCTGCAACGAAAATGGTGCCTGACTTAAGAGATTTGACTTATGAAGACAGACTGAAAAGAATGCAACTTCCAACCCTGGAAAACAGAAGAAAGGGAGACCTGATAGCAATATACAGAGTGATGATTGGCATGGAAAAAATGGATAGGGAAGATCTGTGTATGTGGAATGGAAGAATGTCGAGAGGGCATGGGAAAAAACTAAAATGGCCACTTATAGGAGAGATGTGAAAAATATAGCTTCCCTCATAGAAGGGTGGAAGCATGGAATAGTTTAGACGTGGAAGTGGTCAGCAAGGAATATTCATGATTTTAAGAAAAAGCTGGACATTAATAGATATGGAGCGGGACAACACGAGCATAGCTCTTTTCCGTATGTTACAATTAGGTAAATACAATTAGGTAAATACACACACACACACACACACACAGACAACAAAATATTATCAAATAGCCAATTTGGTTTTAGAAAAGGTCGGTCATGTGTGACAAATTTATTGAGTTTCTACTCTAGAATAGTTGATAAAGTACAAGAGAGAGAGGATGGGTTGACTGTATTTATTTAGATCTAAAAAGGCTTTTGATAAAGTGCCACATGAAAGATTACTATGGAAGTTAGAGGAGAAGGGTGGCTTAAAAGGAAGCACATTGAGATGGATGAAGAATTACTTAAGGGGAGAGAAATAAGGACGATAGTTAAAGATATGAAGTCCAAGTGGAGAACAGTAGACAGCGGAGTGCCACAGGGGTCAGTATTGGCACCAATACTTTTCTCGTATATATAAATGACATGCCAGAGGGAGTGAACAGCTACATAAATCTGTTTGCGGACGATGCGAAACTGTGCAGAGTCATTAAACAAAAGAGGATTGTGAAATACTACAGGAAGACTTAAACAAGATCTGGAAATGGAGCAAAAATGGGAGATGGAATTCAATGTGGACAAAAGCCATGTCATGGAAATGGGAAAAAGTGAAAGACGACCAGTGGGAATCTATAAGATGGGAGATGGAGTAGAACTAGAAAAAGTAAAAAAGGAAAAGGACTTGGGAGTGACAATGGAAGAAAATAATCAACCGGTTAGCCATATTGATAGAATTTTCAGAGAGACGTATAATTTGCTAAGGAATATTGGAGTAGCATTTCACTATATGGACAAGGAAATGATGAAGAAATTGATAAGTACTAAAATAAGACCTAGATTGGAATATGCAGGAGTTGTGTGGACTCCCCATAAAAAGAAACACATAAGAAAATTAGAGAGACTACAAAAATGGCTACAAGAATGGTTCCAGAATTTAAAGGGATGGCATATGAGGAGAGACTAAAGGCAATGGATCTACCAACCTTGGAGCAGAGAAGAGAGAGGGATCTGATACAAGTTTATAAATTGATTAACGGAATGGATGAAGTGGATAATGAGAAACTGATCCTGAGAGAAGAATATGACTTTAGAAGCACAAGATCGCATAGTAAGAAACTAAGGAAGGGACGATGTCTGAGAGATGTTAAAAATTTAGTTTCCGCAAAGATGTGTTGAGACTTGGAACAGTTTGAGTGAGGAAGTGGTATCAGCAAAGAGTGTACATAGTTTTAAAGAAAAATTGGATAAGTGTAGATATGGAGACGGGACCACACGAGCATAAAGCCCAGGCCCTGTAAAACTACAACTAGGTAAATACACACACACACACACACACACACACACACACACACACACACACACACACACACACACACACACACACACACACACACACACACACACACACACACACACACACACACACACACACACACACACACACACACTACAAAAGGAGGAAGTGGTTTTTCAGAATAGTACATACTAGATCCTTCCTAGTGATGTGTGCAATATTGTGCCAGTTATAAAAGTGTTGTAAGTGGAGCAGAAGTTGTAGGATGGAGGAAATATAAAAACAGGCAATGTTTTTTAAGCACACACACTAGATCCTTCCCAGTGATGTGTGTCTATAATAGCAATGTCACAAGTGTCAATATTGTTTCAGAGTTTCCAGAAGTTCATCCGTCAGTCTCCCCACGAAGCCTGCCACCGCTTTGACACAGGCGGCGTGTGGCGGAACCTGGTGGTGCGCTCCACGGCCACCAGGAAGAAGATGGCCTCTGTCATCATCCACCCTCAGGAGATGCCCGAAGACGCCATACAGGAAATCATGAAAGATTTGCGCCATTATTTCTTCAACGGGGAAGGTTCTGAGTGTGAGCTGGACTCCTTGTACCTGCAGGCTTGGTGAGCTGCTGTGTGACTTGGGGAAATATTGAATTTGTAATATATCTGATACAAGTGATAGTGTCTAAGTATGGGTGAGTGTTTCCAATCCATGATAATTGAGTTTTTTAAGCAGGATATTGAAGTCTTAATATTCCATCCAAGTGGTCATTTCTGAAACCAACACAATGGCACCTCAGAAAAGTAGAATGTATGAATGTGTTAGTGCAGTGGTGAAGGATTCTCACACTGCATGACTTGGTGACACAGCAAGACACTGGAGACTTTAAGCATTAATGTATCTTTGCCTGTTTATTCTTCAGACCATTCCTTGTCTCTCACAGTAAAACACACACACACACACACACACACAGATTGGAATACATGCAGGAGTTGTGTGGACACCCCATAAAAAGAAACACAAAGAAATTAGAGAGACTACAAAAAATGGCTAGAAGAATGGTTCCAGAATTTAAAGGGATGACATATGAGGAGAGACTGAAAGCTATGGATCTACCAACCCTGGAACAGAGAAAAGAGAGAGGGGATCTGATACAAGTTTATAAATTGATTAATGGAATGGATCAAGTGGATAATGAGAAACTAATCCTGAGAGAAGAATATGACATTAGAAGCACAAGATCGCATAGTAAGAAACTGAGGAAGGGAAGATGTCTGAGAGATATTAAAAAATATAGTTTCCCACAAAGATGTGTTGAGACTTGGAACAGTTTGAGGGAGGAAGTGGGGTCAGCAACGAGTGTGCATAGTTTTAAAGAAAAATTGATAAGTGTAGATGTGGAGATGGGGCCACATGAGCATAAAGCCCAGGCCCTGTAAAACTACAACTAGGTAAATACACACACACACACACACACACACACACACACACACACACACACACACACACACACACACACACACACACACACACACACACACACACACACACACACACACACACTAAAGAGCATAAAGCCCAGGCCCTGTAAAACTACAACTAGGTAAATACACACACACACACACCTTGGAACAAAGAAGGGAGAGAGGAGACCTGATACAAGTCTATAAATTGATCAACGGAATGGACCAAGTGGATAATGAGAAACTGATCTTGAGAGAAGAATATGACACCCGAAGTACAAGATCGCATAGTAAAAAGCTGAGAAAGGGAAGATGTCTGAGAGATATTAAAAAATATAGTTTCCCGCAGAGATGTATTGAGACGTGGAACAGTTTAGATGAAGAAGTAGTGTCTGCAAAGAGTGTGCACACTTTTAAAGTAAGATTGGATAAGTGTAGATATGGAGACGGGGCCACACGAGCATAAAGCCCAGGCCCTGTAAAACTACAACTAGGTAAATACAACTAGTAAATACACACGCAACGAACCCTGTACAATACACACGCTTGAACCATGTACAATACAACATCTAGGTAAATATGCACAAACACACACACACACACACACACACACACACACACACACACACACACACACACACACACACACACACACACACACACACACACACACACACACACACACACACACACACACACACACACACACACACACACACACACACACACACACAGGAAGATAGTATTGCAGGCTTTTTGTTTTGTGTAGAATGAAAAACTCTTATGGAGATCTGGAAGAAATGCTAACCTTCCAGTTCTGCTACACTTGTTTGCTTTACTAACACAGTCTCTTCCCAGCCCACACACACGCTGCACTCGAGAACAGGCACCATATCGCCTGGTGGCCGGCAAGGAGTGTATCACAGAGACCTGCCTGGACCTCTCCTTCCAGATCTCACCTGACTCATTCTTCCAGGTGACTAAAGCAATGCAGTTGTGACTTTTACCTGGCCACTAAACACTCATATATTGCCTATGAAATTGACTTACACCAGGTAAATTTTCATTCTTAGCTCAATTGATATGGCAATGAAGGAAGGAAGGAAGGAAGCATCATTGGTCCTATACTTACATTTCAGATCAATACAAAGGGAGCTGAGGTTCTTTACAGCACTGTCAAGGAAATAGCAGAAGTCTCCCCGGTCACCACCTTACTGGACATTTGCTGTGGTACAGGTGAGGTGAGCTCTTGTTGTTCATTAAGTGTGCAGCAACATACTAGGGAGACAAAGGCACCGAACTCAATGATGACTGAATCTCATGAAGTGAGCCAAGGAGCTTAGGGAGTGATGTGAACAAGTGTGAATTGTGTTGTGCCTTTTGTGGAGGTTTACAGTCATTTGGCACTGAGAGGTGATTCACAGGTCATACAAGTTGCTGTAGGCCTCAGGAGGTGTGGTGCTCCTGACACTTGCTACCCAAACTACTACTTGTCTCAACACTCTTCTGGAAGGCAGCCTGTGGATCCACACACACTAATGTAATGTTGGCCAATCCATCCACTACTAACTCAACTACAACCACTCAGTCATATCCACTCAACCAATCAACCATATCACCCATCCACTCAACCAATTAACCATATCCACCCATCCACTTAACCACTCAGCCATATCCACCCACTCACCACCCACCCATGGCAGTAACTCCAATCATCTATGCTCTGTCTCATACTGAACCATCCACCTTCATTACTCCACCCACTGCACACTACTGTATATATAAACATTTATGTATGAATGTATCTTGACATTTTGAGACTGAACTTAGATCACTTCCAGATGATAAAAGAAAAACAAAGGCTGAAAGTGTTATTGTGTGACTTTATACATACTCTTCACTTTAATCCATTCCAGATAACAGAATCAAGATAGAGAATCAAAATGTTGTGTGATGTGATAGGGTGTCACTAAAAGGAGTGTTTGTGTTCAGGTACGGTGAGTCTGGCCATGGCACCGCATGTCCGGGGCACCATTGGCATTGACGTCACCACCGGGGCTGTGGAGGACGCCAAGAAGAATGCCACTCTTAACAACATCAGCAATGCCACCTTTATTGCCGGCAGAGCTGAGAAGGTGAGGCTGTCCTTTGGTCTTCTTCACTCACCTAAATACATTAAATGCTAAAATACAGTATGAGAAAAAAAATAATCTTGGCATTTTTTCAGATATATTTAAGGTTGTTGGGAAAGGTTGTATATTTATAAAGCACTCACATGGAAAGTATAGCATATCTACAATATACCATTTGCTTGACTGACTTAGGGAAGGGAGTGCATCTTTATAAACTCCAGCTCTCACCTGCACCATCACACACTCTTCTCGTATTCACCTCATCACATTCACACATATATGATCAAAGTTAACTGTATTCAGCCAGTTAAAGATACATATTTCTCTCTCTCTCTCTCTCTCTCTCTCTCTCTCTCTCTCTCTCTCTCTCTCTCTCTCTCTCTCTCTCTCTCTCTCTCTCTCTCTCTCTCTCTCTCTCTCTCTCTCTCTCTGTCTCTCTGTCTGTCTGTCTGTCTGTCTGCCACAGGTGCTGCCCCAGTTGACAACTGAGCTGGCCCAGTGTTCTGATGTAGTGGCTGTAGTCAATCCTGCAAGAGCTGGTTTGCGTGAGTCCTCCCCATCATTTGTTTATACTTTTGTTATGCTGTGAGGTTGTTCTTAGATTTGTCTTACCTATATTAATATACTGTAAGTTTTATATCCAGTATGTGAGGAACTTGGAACATATTTCATAGTAAGAGTGAAGGTATATCTATCTTTTATATCCTTTCTTGTATAATTATGGCTTTGATTCTATATCAGATTGTGTTTTTCATTGTAAAAGATAGCTTTTTTTTTTTTATAAGTAAGAAAAGGATTATTCAAAATTTGAGGACTGTTGCCTCTTATGATTACTATTGTCACCACCCTACAGAAAGAGAGAGAGAGAGAGAGAGAGAGAGAGAGAGAGAGAGAGAGAGAGAGAGAGAGAGAGAGAGAGAGAGAGAGAGAGTTAAAACATTGATCTGATTTGATCCAACAGACCCTAAAGTGATCCGCACCATCCGAAAGTGTGAGGCGATCCAGAAGTTGCTGTATGTGACCTGCAAGCCTGAGGGATTTGCTATGGAGAACTTTGTGAAGCTTGGTTCAAAGAACATCAAGTCAGCCAAAGCCAGAGACACTGTTCCCTTTATCCCCAAGTATGCAGTGCCTGTTGACTTGTTTCCCCACACCACCCACAAGGAACTAGTCATGCTGTTTGAACGTGCAGAGGTGTGAGGGAGGCAGGCAGGACCTACAGGGAAGGTCTACAGGGGAAGGACAGTGACAAGTTCGCCCTTAGTTATGAAGTGCAGTGTTGTATGTAGATTTGTTAGTAAATACATGAGCTGAATCACAGTGGCTTTTGATATTCATACTTGATTTTTTGTTATTGATTTGGTAACATTAGAGATTAAGAAAAGGAAAATTGCAATGAAAGAGGTCTGTTGTCTTTAGCCAGAGTTTGCATGATCTAAAAGTTTCCTGTGACTATAGAGGACAAGTGAAGGAAGCAAGCATGCAGATAAAGTTGTTGTGTTCAAGCAAAGGAGAGGGAGAGGTAGAGCAAACAAACAGCTAAGGCACACAGACCAGGGAGTTGTGTTCAAGCAGTGGAGAGGGAGAGGTAGAGCAAACAAACAGCTAAGGCACAGTCACAGACCAAACAGTTGTGTTCAAGCAGGGGAGAGGGAGAGGTAGAGCAAACAAACAGCTAAGGCACAGTCACAGACCAAGCAGTTGTGTTCAAGCAGGGGAGAGGGAGAGGTAGAGCAAACAAACAGCTAAGGCACACAGACCAGGGAGTTGTGTTCAAGCAGGGGAGAGGGAGAGGTATCATTATGCAAACAAATGTATATGTTCTGTCGTTACTTGATAATGTTATTGATATTTCTTCATTAACTTATTCGTATTTGTATATTTTTATTGAAACTTTTATGACGTCACGTGCGCGCCTTGCATATTTTTGTCCAAGATTGCTAGTTTTGCAGTTCTTCTGCAATATTGCTACACTGGACTTTTTAGATATATGCATTATGCATAAAGCATTGACAAGTGCAATGTCTTGGCCTGCTTATATGTTTGCAAATTTATACTTGACAATGCTATTTTGTGTGTTGTTAATTTATAATGGCTTAATTAACATTCAAGTTTGTATAAAATTTTAATGAGTAGCCTACGGTACTTAATTTTGTCCAATAGAAGTGAATATTTAATAGTTATATATTCTGGAGGAAACATATTATTAGGAAAGTGTATGTATATGCAGTCATTCTATAGGTGAGCACATTAATAATCTTCATGTAAGGTCATTGAGGTCAGTAGCGTCCATGAATGAGTGAGCGGTGGGGGTATCGGTCTATGGGGTAGTGCAGGTAAGTAGTGCTCCGTCTCTGTTATCTCGTGTATGGAAGGGTGTGAAGGGCTGTCATCTCAACCAGAGCAAGCACGACCATCAGTTGTTATCGTGAGCGTATAATTACCACAAACACATCAGCAGTGGAAGACTTCAAAGCTCAGAGTACGAGAAGGCTACTTGCGACTCGCGCGACATGGGCATATTATCTTGCACTTTAATTTACGAAGTAATTGCTGTGATTCTAGCGTTTATTGTGCTCGAGTAGAAAAAAAATAAATGACTCGCACTGTTGCAGGTAAATTTTCGTCGAGAAATGTTCATTATTTTATTGGACAAATAAGTATATTTGCCTTCCACCTTTGATGTAGTGATGATGTTCAGGTCCGCTCCGCCGCTGGCCAACCTGTCGCCCGCCGCCCAGCAAATGACCAGTAAATGAGTTAATAGTGAAAATTTCTCACTGAAAATTTACCTGGAACAGTGTGAGTTATTTCTTTCTCCCAAATATTACAAGAAACGCCAAATTCGTGGTATTTGAATGGAAGTGCAGGATGACAGGTCCACATCGCGCAAATCGACCTGTCTGTGCAAGTCTGTTGCTTGCGACGCAGAGGTGCTCGGAGCGTCGAAAGCTTCAAGTATTCGATAAATGATAGATTATGATATTACTGACGATGTGATTGTGTGTGATGACAAGTGATGGTCGTGACTGTTTTGGCTGGGATATCAGCCCCATAGACGCCGCCGGACATGAGTCTCAGCAACGATAACTGAGGGGTGCACCACATGATACTGGGTAAAGCAGGAGGCCGTGCCTGGTGAGGTAGGGTGTGAGTGATTTGTGGCAGTGGTGGGGGAACGGACACCCGGGGCACTGGGGCAGGCGTGCCTCAGTATGGCCAGGTGACCGTTCACCGCTGACCGGAGCTGCTCTCGCGCTCATCAAGTAGCCTACTCAAGGCCAGCAGATGACCCAGGAAGTCGCTGGTGCAATCAATGTCAAGGTAAGTAGTACTGTACAATACCTCGTTACCAGAGCCGGTTTTTGCTATGGGCAATGTGGGCGACCGCCCAAGGCGCAATCTATTTTGGGGAGTACGAGCGCCCTCAATAAAAAAAAAAAAAAAAAACCCGCAGGAAAAAAAGAAATCACCGGTTTTCTAGACTAATACCGCTCATTTCCACGTCAAGCTGGTGCAGTGAGCGCTGATGCGTCCCTATTATCGTATCAACTTGTTGCTGAGAGTTATACAGGTTGTGTATGTGTATGTCAGAAAAGGTGAGGGGGGGATGGGGAGAAGGGGATCAACCTGCCGCTGCAGAGGGAGAGATTGTCACTCAGAGGATAATACCATAATATTATAATATCTCTTCCGGAAGGGGAAGAGGGACGGGGGTAGGGGCGCCAATGGATTGTTCGCCCAGGGTGCAAAACTAGCCAGGACCGCCTCTGCTCTTTACGCTGCTTTAAACACACACACACACACACACACACACACACACACACACACACACACACACACATGTACGTCCCATCACTTTGGTTAGTGAGACACATAATACACACAGGGTAAATCTCTGTCATTTATTTAATGTATATACTTATACATCCTCCTGAAAAAAATATATATAGGTACCGTACTATAGTGTTTTGAATTTTTACTGTTGGTGGGAGGGAGACGTCATGGTTAGCTGCTGACTGACGTGACAAGGCGAGGCGGGAAGAGGAGGGAGGGGGCCGGGGCGG
>NC_059303.1:12755359-12757859 GCF_017591435.1 Portunus trituberculatus | reverse complement strand
AGAAATTCCCATGAAAAGCCCACATGGTATAAATAAATAATGAAAAAAAAAAAATAATAATAGTCTTTCTTGTGCCTAAGTTAATATGATTACTGAACCCTTTACACTAATAGCTCACACTAATGGCTGTATAGAGTCTTCCTTTACAGTGACCTTTCCATTGCTATCATCTCATTACCCTTTCCTCGTGTCTAATGTCTATGCTACTTCCTTAATCAAGTTACCAAAGCAGTCGTGTCAACAGCTGCTCTAATGTAGTCTCGGTAATTACCTCTCCTTACCGTCACTGTGTCCTCTCTATTAACAATCGACCAATCATCCTCACCGTTTCTTTCTGGCGTTTATTAGCATCGCAGTCAAGTTTACCCTGTCCTTCCCCCATCCCCGCTACGCATCCTCACGCCGACCCGCCTCCGGTAATGGCCTTGCCGCGCACTAATTTCCCTTCCTTCCTTTTAATTACTCCCTTTCTCCTCATAATTTTTCCGTTATCTCTAATTTTGGCGTCCCTGTTTATTGATTTTTCTTTACCGCGCCACCTCACTCATGTTCTCCTCGCCGGTAACGAGTAGAACATCACCTGTCTGTTCATTTCCAGGTGTAATTACTCGTGAGCACTGCGCCCAAGTGGGAAAAGAGCGGTTTGAGATCCACAGGTGAGAGAGAGAGAGAGAGAGAGAGAGAGAGAGAGAGAGAGAGAGAGAGAGAGAGAGACGTTATTATATAGCAAAGGGTGATAGATGGTAGACACAGGCTTAATAAATACTACTACTACTACCGCTGCCGCTGTTATTGTTCCTCCTGGTTTTTTTTTTCCTTCATGTGTCAGAGAGACCGACCGAGGACGAAAAAAAGTATGAAAAATAGTAATAAGCGCGCACAACATGCTATCTGTCTCCTTATGGAGTGAGGAGTAGAGGATAGGTGTGTGTGTGTGTGTGTGTGTTGGGGAGATGAGGTTATTGAATAGCTGGTTTCCCCTTGGTTTCTCTTTCCCTTCTTCGCTCTTCACGGGTGGGCAGCGGAAGCGTTTCTCGGTCTCGCTGCATCGCCTTGTATCAAATCAGTGTTTGGTCTTGGCACGAAGGACAAAAGACGGCCAACACACACAGATGCACGCGTCGTCATTAGTGTCGCCTTAGTATCTCCTCTTTCATTCCCTCCACTGGTGCGTTAACATCCTGCCTGCTGCCGCCCACGCACACACACACACACACACACACACACACACACACACACACTACAGAGGGACAGTTCCAGACGTTTCTCCTTATGAGTTTTGGATATTCTTCCGGACTCTCTATACTGTGGCTGCCAGTGACCACACCACGCTGAATGCACCGCCTCTCCAGCGATCACAGTGGTTAAAGCAACGTCGAGTCTTGTTTATTACTTGGATGGGTGTACTCCTTTGGAACTGAAGTATTAAGTGAACATTACCATGCATTTAGTTTGCTGCTTTGGGCCAGTGCTTCTCTTTATACAAAACTAATCTCTCAGTATTCCTGTAATTCTGGTTTATGGTGTTTTTGTTGTACGCCTTAATTTCTTCTAACTCCTTCAGTACCTTGAGTTTTGGGCGTGATTAGACGATTTTATTGACATTAGGAAGAGTCTATGGAGATCAGAAGATTAATGACCACAATTTTCACTATTTTAAAACTCACATGAGTTTCTGAAGCTGTACAAAATCACCAAATAGTAAGCAGAATGAATATGAAAACGCGTCATAGCGCTGAAAGGATTAGTAGTTAGTATTTGTCTGCACGGTAACATATCCACAGCTGTTTTACATTGAAAGCTCTCACTGAATTAGAGAAGCAAGCAGTGATTTACGTAAACATCGCCGGTAGTCAGGGTGAACCAGGCTAAGCGTCACGCGTAGTATCCTCCACACAGGGACTAAGAAATGCTAGCCACGGCAGACCTTGTGATTAAATATATCAAGGCCAGAGTTAGCAGGTTATAATTAGCATCTTGGGGGATAGCCTTGTCACTTCGGTCGTCCTAGTGTTCCTGTGCTGGTGGTGGTGGTGGTGGTGGTGGTGGTGGTTGTAGTGGTGTTGTGGCCTCTTTTGACCGGTAATGGGATTTTGTGGAGCGCACCGAAATTTTGATGAAAGAACAACGCCGTGTCCGCCTCAGCTGGACCTGACGGCGGCGGGGAAGGAGGGAAGGAGGGGAGGAGGGACGGAGACCAGGAGGGGAGAGCAGGAAAGAACGTGGGAATAAGGGAGGAAAGGACGGAAGGAAGGAAAGAAGAAAGGAGAGGCAATTAAGATAAAAGGAGAATTAGGTAGATCTCTCTCTCTCTCTCTCTCTCTCTCTCTCTCTCTCTCTCTCTCTCTCTCTCTCTCTCTCACCTCTCCTCATATCTCAGGCAGGTGACTCCGACACTTGACAGAAAGGTAGGAAAGATGCTGTCTCTCCTTCCCTCCATCTCTCTCTCTCTCTCTCTCTCTCTCTCTCTCTCTCTCTCTCTCTCTCTCTCTCTCTCTCT
>NC_059303.1:12745359-12747859 GCF_017591435.1 Portunus trituberculatus | reverse complement strand
TCCTCCTCCTCCTCCTCCTCCTCCTCCTCAAACTGATAAGAGTGAGACCAATGATTTAAAGTAAAAATTTTGTTCCCACTAGTGCTTTCTCTCTCTCTCTCTCTCTCTCTCTCTCTCTCTCTCTCTCTCTCTCTCTCTCTCTCTCTCTCTCTCTCTCTCTCTCTCTCTCTCTCTCTCTCTCTCTCTCTCTCTCTCTCTCTCTCTCTCTGCATGTATGTATGTAGGAGGGGGGTGGCGTAGTCACTTCTACAAAGCTACAATAATGGGAGTACTGCTACACATAAGTTGTCATAAATCATTCCCGACACAAAAATAAGAATCCAACACATTTCCTACACACACAAAAAGAAAAAATAATAAATAATAATAGGTATCCTACAGGGCACATTTAAAAATTTAGCCGTTTTAGAGTAGTGACATATTTACTACACTAAAATTTATCCTGCAAGGATGCAGCATATCTCCTACACACAATAATATCTTCTGTCACATTTCCTCCCCTAGCGGGGAGTCTGTGTACTCGACGTTTCTAGCTCACTACACTGCTTGACCAGTCAACAAGTAATTAGCTTGTTATATGTCCGGTCTGCGCAGTATCGTTATCATTCAGGCATGAGTTAACTCGAGTTTAGTCTCGAACCAGCAGTATTTGTTTCTCTATTTGACATGGCGGACGACATTTCTTGCACTCTGCTGCTGCTGGACCAAGCATGGTTAGTATTGAAGAATGTTTCTCTTTATATACATGTTTTAGTGAAAAATAAAAAAAAGTGCCATTTTAATGAGAAACAAAAAAATTTTCCATTTGAATTAGCGTGCTTTCCAGTTTCTACAATTTCATCGTATATACATCAACATTCTCCAGATGTTTGCCCTATGATCACATGCAATGTTTGTAGAAAATATGGCAGTATAACTGTAGGAGTTATGCCATACTGTCATAACTCATACACACGGGTCAGATTTCCTACACATAGACAAGGATTAAACACATTTCACACACAACAACTTATATGCACCATATTATCTACACCTACTGTGTGTAGGAGACACGCTGTATCCTTGTAGGAAATGTCACTACTTTAAAAGCTGCTAAATTTGTAGATGTGTTTTAGCGTAGGAAATGTGGAGCGCCCCTGTGTGTGTGTGTGTGTGTGTGTGTGTGTGTGTGTGTGTGATATTCTTGGATATAATATATTTTTAGTGTTTTTAGTGTGTTTAAATTCATCTTAGGTAATGTGATCAAAGAGTGAGGGAAGAGTCAAGAGAAAGGACAGAAATCAGAGGAAGAGAGAAATACAGGGTTCGGATCATAAATATGACATGAATTAGAATGGAGAAGTAAAGGAAGGAGGAGGAGGAGGAGGAGGAGGAGGAGGAGGAGGAGGAGGAGGAGGAGGAGAGAAGAGGGGGATGGGGAGGGGAGGAGTGTTTAGTACTGTGATATATGTAGATTAAATTAATTAGTGACTTTTCATGTGAAACAGTAGTAGCAGTGTCTGGCTTCCTCCTCACCGCCTTCTCCCACCTCCCACCCCACAGCCAGCAGCCAGCAGCCAAGAGTACGCTGTGTGGGCTCTTTGCCGCTTTGGTGCCGTAGCAGGACCAGCTTGGTGTTGCGTGTTTCGTAAGTTACCATGCACTGCTTAGTAAGAGCGGCGATAGTGAGTGATTGTGGTGGAGTATATAAGTGAAGCGTTGTTTGAGTGATCCAGACTGACAGTGTTCGAATGTGAGATTGTTGATGCTGATGGTGACTATTAACATTAAGTAAGCGTGACGAGAGAGAAGAGTGAACATCAGTGGTGGTCAGCGTCACTTGGTCCTCATCATACTCACTATAGACAATATTTATGACAAAACTCAACCGATACTTAAAACTTGGGAATATCCATGTGTAGGTCTGACTTCTTGCAGCTTCCCTTCTTTTCTGATGTTGTCATGGCTTCGATATTATTGCAGTGAAGGTGTGAGGGGTTCTGGTAGGGAGCGTGTGGCCTCGCGCTGCACTCTCTAACAAACGGCTCTGCTATTGTATGTTATGTGAATAATAGACAAAATATTCCTAGCGTTTCCATAGTCTCATGTGTCCACTTTTAACTTCATTTCTCCCTGCACTCTTACAGTCTCCTCATTCATCATACCGGCGTCTTTTCCCTAACATTCCTCAACAGTCCACTTGTAACTCTATGCTTCTTCCTCCACATCTCCAGCCTCCTCCATCCACTCACTGTCCGTGCAGCCTCCTTTCATCTGCCTCTGTTTCCCCGTGCACTCCTACTCTCATTCATCATCCCAATCTCCTCCCCTGCTTTCCTCCGCATGCCTCGGTAAATCCCCCTCCCTTACCGATCCTCTCCTCACCCCCCCTCTCACCGCCCCCCTGTCCATCTCTCCCGCGTAGGGCCGAGGATAAGCCAGCCGCGTGCTGCATCAAGAGAGGAATTATGTGTCACCACCAAACATCGCAGCCAAGTATTGCAAATAAATCTGGTCCCTT
>NC_059303.1:12735359-12740359 GCF_017591435.1 Portunus trituberculatus | reverse complement strand
AACATTACATTCAGCACCTATCATGTCTTCACGCCCGTACACCGCTCATCCACACCCTGCCGCCCTCACGCCCACACCACCCATGCAGGGATAAGGTTTGTGCTGTTCTGGCTCAGTTGAATTTGCACCAAATGGAAAAGATTGATTTACGTAGAGACATGTCTGTTGGTGCATGCTTGTAGTGGTTACACACACACACACACACACACACACACACACACACACACACACACACACACACACACACACACACACACTTACTCACCTGCAAGGAGTGTGCTGTCCTGCCGAAGTCCAAGGCAAGTGTTGAAGTTTCACTCTTTATATACCCCTTGTCTCGCCCCGCCCATTCCGCGCCGCCCACCCCGCGCTGCCATCTGCCCGCCCACACCCGCGTTTTCCCTGCACACACCAGTCCCGCCCATCCTCCCACAGACACCGCCCACCTCATCTCTGGAAGCTCCGCCCATCTCATTCTTAGGGTATCACGAACGCCTTCACTCCCACGCCTTAACATTCCGCCCACTCCTCCTCCTCCTCCTCCTCCTCCTCCTCCTCCTCCTCCTTCCAGTCCTCATTTTTCAGACTCCTTTTCATCTGTATAGTTTTCCAAGATTTTTTTTATATTTTATATTTTTATTTTACCATTTTCTCTTTTTTCCCTGGTGATCTCTTCCTCCTCCTCCTCTTCCTCCTCCTGTTCCTCCTCCTCCTCCTCCTCCTCCTCCTCCTCCTCCTCCTCCTCCTCCTCCTCCCTCCTCCTCCTCCTCCTCCTCCTCCTCCTCCTCCTCCTCCTCCTCCTCTTTTATTTCCTTCTTTACTTTCATTACCTTAATCATTTCTGCTTTTTCTAATAACACTACCATCGTGAGAGAGAGAGAGAGAGAGAGAGAGAGAGAGAGAGAGAGAGAGAGAGAGAGAGAGAGAGAGAGAGAAAGAAAGAAATTTAGTCAAAAGCACCATCGTTCTGTACCACAAGTGACAAAGTTCATTCCTCCAAAACTACAGAGGCGCGACTCACTCGTGACTTCCCAGAATGATGATTTTTTTTGCCCTTCGAGACTCTCCTTTCCTCTTATTCGCTATTTTTGTTCCTACGTGTCTTGTTTCCAGCGAGGGGAGGAGGAATTGATGTGAAGGATGTGAAAGGAGAAGAGAGAAGATGAGGGAGGAGGGAGAAAGGAAGGCAGAGATAGGCAGTAAAGGCGCTGATTGGCAGGAAAAGTAAGCATCACGCGTTGTTGTCAGGGAATGATTTGGTTCAGTGATTGGCAGGAGGAAGAGAGTCGCCCATACTTGTGACTGGGAGGTGGTGGTGGTGGTGGTGGTGGTGGTGTGCTTATGTGGGTCTTGTGTGGCTTGTCAGGGGATGGGTGGGCAGGGACAGGCGGCGAGATTAACGTTTACATAGGGAGAGAAAGTGGTATTGGTGGCTGGATTTGCTTTATTTTTGTCGGGAATGTGTGTGTGTGTGTGTGTGTGTGTGTGTGTGTGTGTGTTTGGTTGAGCTCATGATGCTGTTGAGCTGTATTACGAACTTATAGGAACATAAGGAAAAATAACAGAAGTTGCAAGAAGCCATGACGCCTACACGTGACAGGCCTTGTATGAAGTATGCCTACCTATTTCCTCCTATCATACCCATTCATGCTTTTGTCTGAGCTTTTTGTAAAGTTTCCTAGTTCCTCAGCACCAACAAACTGATAACTGAGTCCCTTTCATTCGCCTGCTTACCAATCGACTTGAGAGATAATTCTTGCCTATCTCTTCTTTTCAGACTTAGCTATGTAAGAATACCTCTTTACAGGTTCATCCTAAGACATGCCACCACCTAAGCTTTCGAGGCATTTGCTCCCTAATTCTGGCTGACGCTTTTACACTTTTTAGAGAGCCAGTATTGAAGTGGTCCCTTTTTTTTTTTTTATCCTTTCCTTTGTTTTTGTCCTTGGGTGGCCTGCTTCCCTACATAAAAAAAGATAAATCCTGTTAGTGTTACATTCTGTTGGTTTTCTGGTGATATTGAAATCAGTATAGAAATTTGGTTTTCACGGCCACAGTCAAGAGCGAATGGCAGATTTACTTTATATATTCTAGGCTCCAGGAATATCTTCAAGGCTTCAATGCAAAAATAAGTGGAGAGTTCTAAGGTATTATGAAAAACATAGGTCTAGTGTTGGAAGGGTTAATGAGGTGCCAAGAGTGACGGAGCAGCTAGTGTGTGGTGGTGTTAAAACAAAAAAGAAGTTGTAAAAAGTAGTAGTAGCAGTAGATTTTTTTTCTATTTATTTAATTTTTTTTGTAACTGATACTTCGACCGTTATTGTTATTTCGTTGTTGGTGGTGGAGGTACTGCTGGTGCACGCCCGTGTCTGAGTGGTAGATACAATACAGTACGGTACGGTACTGGTGGGAACACACAATATCGAGGCGTTTTATGTTGTGTTGTGTTGTGTCATCGCTTGCATTCACTGCGCTGCTTATCATGCATCACTGGAGGCTAAGGTTTTTATTAATTACTGCTTCGTTTTTTTTTTTTTTACAATTAATCACAAATTGCATAATATTGATTACGTTTCCCGCGTCGACTATATAATCAAGAGCATCTAGAATTTTTTTCCGCAATAGAAAGGAAGTTATTAAATGCACGAAATAAAGACTTGTATAGCAGCCATCATTATTCTTTTTACAACTGATGCAAAGTAGCACTATCTGTTATTTTGTGTATTAATCATTACATTTGTAGAATATCCGAGATAGTTTCTAAATTGATTTGATTATCGTGAATGCAAACCTCTTAATTCTCATTGAGAGATAGATAGATAATAGATAGATAGATAGAGAGAGAGAGAGAGAGAGAGAGAGAGAGAGAGAGAGAGAGAGAGAGAGAGAGAGAGAGAGAGAGAGAGAGAGAGAGAGAGAGAGAGAGAAATGCCTCGCGCAGAGGAAGAGTGATATATTTTACTTATTTTTCTCTCCATATAACCAGCGCTGTGTTCCCGGATGGTCGTTCTTTTTTCCAGCAGGAGCTGTGTAAGAATTAAGGAGCTCATTTGCAAATATAATGAAATAAATCAGGCTGTCAGACGTAGGTGGTTTCTTTTCAGCATTTTGTGGGATAACTTTTATTGAGAATTAGTATACGATCTCTCTTTTAGCTAGAAGGGAACATTTAGTCCTAAAAAAGTCGCAGAGTAATTGAATACTGAATCACGGCTGTTCATTAAATCTCAGACGAATTTACTGAATCATGTTGTACTAGTTGAGCAAGTAGCGGACGGAGAGGACGTGCTAGCTGAGGGTATCGGTGAAGTGTGATTGGTGAAGAGTGTAGGGAGTCACGGTAGCCTCAGGAATAACAAGCTTTAAGCGACACTAGTCAGAGCTTCACTTCGAACACTGGCAGAGTGGCAGAGGCACGCAGGAAAAACACTTAAGTCAGTGAAAAGGGATGGAAAAAATACCGTGATGGGAATTATGGAGTGATACAAAAGGCTGGAGAGAGAGAGAGAGAGAGAGAGAGAGAGAGAGAGAGAGAGAGAGAGAGAGAGAGAGAGAGAAAAATGGGGAATGAAATATGGAGTGAATAAATAAGGGGAGAGGAAAGGAGAGAGCGGAAACACTTGCAAACCCCCTCAAAAAAAAAAAAAAAAAAATTTAAAACCTGGTCACCACATGTCTTTTGCCGCCAGTTGTTGCCGTCCCGAGACACACCTCACTTTTCCTGCATGCTAACAACCAGACGACGTGTGTGTGTGTGTGTGTGTGTGTGTGTGTGTGTCGTGCCTTGTCTGGGCTACACCATAAGATTGCCACGTTAGTAAAGAGATAGATCTACTACTACTACTACTACTACTACTACTACTACTACTACTACTACTACTACTACTACTGGCGATCTGCTGTCTTTCCTTCCCCTTCCCCCGAAACGTCATCTGGTAATTGAAACACACACACACACACACACACACACACACACACACACACACACACACACACACACACACCATGCATTTTTTAACCAAACAAGTAAAGGGGCTTTTAAGTGATGGGTTATTAGGAAAAATGAAATTCAGCGTTATATCGTGTTTTTATCCTTTTTATTAGTAGAGTCGTGCGTGAGCTTGTGTGTGTGTGTGTGTGGGTGTGTGTGTGGGTGGGTGGGAGAGTGCGCAAGCGTGGTATGGGCTCTTGTTTTTACCTGTTTCTGTATCCACTGATCTATTTATATATCCTACCCCCCTCTCTCTCTCTCTCTCTCTCTCTCTCTCTCTCTCTCTCTCTCTCTCTCATCGATGGAAAATTTACTACCATGCAATATAAGAAGGATAGGAGATAAGGAACTAGAGTTTTGAAAATTTGGTCACGTTTGAGTGTGGGAAGGGCTTGCGAAGGTAATGGTGCCTGTTGTTGGCTGGGCAGGCGTGCATGGCTGTTGTTGTATAGTGTGACTTACCGGTTATCGCCAGATGGTGAAGCTGTGTGATCTTGTTGTTGTTGAGCGTGAGAGACATCAGCGGCCTCAGCTCAGGGTCGATGAAGTTTTCTATAAGCTCGCCCGGGATATCGTTGTGGTTCATTTGGAGCTCTTCCAGAAACTTGAGCGACTTGAACACGTCAGCTGGTACGGATGCGCCCAGCCTCATGTTGTTGAGAAAGATCTTCTCAAGATAGGGGGCTTTGAGAAAGGTTTCTGCCCTGAGGGTGAAGCCACTGTTATCGGATAAGTTGAGGAATAACAGAGAGCCCGACTCGATATCCGGACAAGTTCCTGAGAGTTTGTTGTTGGCAATGTTAAAGTTCACCAAGGCAGTAAACAATTTCAGCGTTTCGAAAGAAAAGTTGTTGATCTTGTTGTCCTGGATGTTCAGATATTCCAGCGTGGTGTGGGAGTTGACCAGCGCTTGTTCCTCCACTGTGTGGATCCTTGTGTTCGTGATGTCAATTTTTTTGAAACTCACGGGGCCAAAGACTCCCGCGGGGAGATCTTGCAGTGATATTGA